>NC_141144.1:65886922-66044672 GCF_053477565.2 Lygodium microphyllum | reverse complement strand
AGACCTAGTAAAACCCTCTCTCGCACATAGTGATAATGCACCTCAATGTGCTTTGTTCTAGCATGATAGACTGGGTTATTTGCCAAGTGTATACTACTCATGTTGTCACAATAAATGACAACTGGCCCATCTGTAGACTGATGCATATCATAAAGTAGCTTATGCAACCAAGCTACCTCACATGCAGCCATTGCTGCACCCCTGTACTCAGCCTCTGTGCTCGACAAGGCAACTGTAGGTTGTTTCTTGGTGCTCCAAGTGACTGCAGCACTCCCAAAAGAGAACACATATCCACAGGTAGATCGTCTATCAGAAATACTACCAGCCCAATCAACATCAGTGTATCCATGCAACTGTATCTGAACCCCAGTCTCATAAAATAGTCCATACTGCAATGTGGACTTCACATACCTGAGTATGCGTCTAGCCGTATCCAAATGTGGTTTCCTTGGAGCCTGCATAAATTGACTTACCAATCCAACAACATAGCTCAAATCTGGCCTGGTAATAGTCATATAAATCAAACTTCCTACTATGCGTCTCTACATAGTAGGGTCTTCTAGAAGCCCACCTGCATCTGTGCTCAGCTTCACATTCTGCTCCAAAGGAACTGAAATAGGCTTACAGCCTGTCATCCCATATTTGGACAGCATGTCCAATCCATACTGCCTCTGCAAGAGCTGTATCCCACTTGGTGATCTAATCACCTCAATGCCCAAGAAATAACGCAGCTCTCCCAAATCCTTCATCTCAAACTTCTGCTTCAATAGCATTTTCACATGAAGAATATCTTCATCATTGTCACCTGTCATAATCAAATCTTCAACATAAATGACAAGTAGCATAATACCTTTCTCTGTTTTTCTCACATAAAGTGAGAAATCTGCCTTGGAAATCTGAAAGCCAATAGTGACAAGATGCTGTCCTATCTTGTCAAACCATGCTCTAGGTGCTTGCTTCAAGCCATACAAGGCTTTCTTCAACCTACAAACAAACTCAGGATGAACATCATGCACATAACCTGGTGGCTACTCCATATAGACCTCTTCTTGCAAATCACCATGCAAGAAGGCATTCTTTACATCCATCTGATGTAAAGACCATCCCTTTGATGCAACCATAGCAATGACTGCTCTTACGGTTGCCATCCTTGCAACCGGACTGAATGTTTCTTCATAGTCAATGCCATATGTTTGTGCATACCCCTTGACTACTAATCTTACCTTGTATCTGTTCACAGAACCATCTGCATTGTGCTTCACCTTATAAACCCACTTACAGCCAATTGCATTTTTACCTTTAGGCAAAGGTACCAATTCCCATGTAGCATTTGCTTCCAAGGCATCCATTTCTTTCAATATGGTTTCTCTTCTCTTCATCCAGGCAAGACTGGATGGTACTTGCCAAAGTTGGGTTCGGGATATCAGTTAGGACAATGACAAGGGTTGGAAAAACCTTCTTCACAAACTTTAGTAGGATGGAAATGGCATCTTCATCATGGATGGGTGCTTGAACTGAGGCAAGCTGTGCCATAAGCCCCTTCATATGTGAAATTAACTTGCTTAGATCTTCTCCATGTTTGTATTCCAAGCTAAAAAACTCAATCTTGAGAAATGTCTTGGAGTTCTTCCCTGTAGCACCATAGAGCTTTCAAGCTCATCCCACTTTTAGTGGAGAGTTGGTCAATATGATGAATTAAAGATTCATCTAAATGAAGCATGATGATGACCTAAGCCCATTCATCATCTTCTACATCAAAAGGATTGGATGGGTGAATTACTTTGGTCCCTTTTATGAAGGGCCAATAGCCTCTTTCCATCATTTTGTATTTTACCAAGACTTGCCAAGGATGGAAATATTTTCCATTAAATTTGTGAATTTGAGGCCTTACATCTGCATAGGCCATGGCCATTATAGGAAGGTCTTACCAATTGCCTTAAGCAATGGTAGTGTCTAGTCCTTTACAGGTGGCCAAGTACAATCGAATAGTAGAACTAATAGCCAAGTTTTAAAGTTGTAGAGTTAAAAATGGTTGGAAATCATATATATGCAATATCTCAAGATAGGATTTAGGAGGTCCTGTTCTTCGAACAACCCTTGATTTAGGCTTTACTATTTTTCTAGGTTTCAACGAGGTGAGCTTTGACTAATTTTAGGCTCTTCAAGATAATGTGGCCTATTAGAGGAGTTCTTAGTGGAGCATGGCTTATTGATCAACTCTATGCTCTTGGATGAATCATAGGAGAGTACAATAACACTTGTATCTCTGATGTACCAATAGACTAATATTGGGTTATGGTCTATGTGTTTATAGTTGTACACATAGCCTTACAACTAAGAAAGAAGAGATAAATGCTATAAAGCACTTGATGGATTTAATTAAAAAAAAACAAACCAAATTGAGTCAATATCCAGCTAGCAACATGATTGTAAAATGGAACATTAGTGCTTATAAGCACTCATCTCAAAGTTTATGCCACTTCAGATGTAAGATGTGGATTGTTTGATGAACTAAAGAGATCCATCAAGGGTAAGGACTTTGAAATAGAGATTTCAAACCTTCAACTAACTTTGGAGAAGATCAATCAGTGATTAGAATCACTATTAGTGCTCAGAAATTGAAAATTTTGAAGAATGAAAAAGCTTGACGCTTCCTGGCTATGGCTGCCAAGAAACAGGCAGTTAGGGTTTTGACTGATTGCAACCACCAAAGGAGGAATTTCACCAAAAACTCCTAGAGGGAGATAGCCCACTAGGGAGGCTTTGAAAGCCCTATGGTGGCCATGAAGATTTTGTCGCCTGCAGATCACGCCATGCTTTGGAACTTCACGCTACCTAAATCTGCACTGTTTTCTAGAACTGAGCAATGCTGCCCTCCATGTCGACTAATCCTTGCGTTTAATGTGCCATGATGAAGTGCCTTGTGTTGGGAAAGAAGTCCTCAGTTGAAGTTAGGAGCTGAAATGCTCTTCTTTGTCTTCCCCAAGTCCTCGAAGGTCAAGGGGTCAAGCTGGCTATGGAGGTTTGTTGAGAGTGGAAAAAGACTGAATTTTTGACCGATTTTTGTTGTTTTTGAGGTCTGAATGATTGATTTTTGATGGATTTAGAGTGATGTATGGGTGTTAATGGAAGTGTTTGAGAGCGTTTTGGATGATATTGATTATGTTTTGGAAGTTCACGATGATTCTCAGTAGAGATATGAAGCTGTGTGATGTTCTGATAGGTTTTGTTGAGGTTCTGATTGGTTATGTATACCTTTTGTATAGCTTATGTTTTGTTCTGATTATCTTCTTTATGAAGTATGGATTGATGATTGATGAAGATTGAGGTCTTTTGGAAGTTTATTAAATAGTTTTTGATAGTTTGGAATGGTTTGAGTATGAGTTATGAGGTTCTGATGACCTTCTGTAACCCTCTATAGACCTTCTGTAGAGCCTCTGTCTCTGCTCTGTCTCTGCTCTGTAACTGTTCTGTATCTGCTCTGGTACTATACTGTACTGTTCTGTAGACCTTCTGTAAGTGTTCTATAGAATGTATGTGTGACTTTGGGAAAGTTTTCCAACTTTTGGAAATGATTAATCTAAGTTCAAAAGAGCTAAAACAAATGAAAGAAGCAGCTGCTGAAGACTAAAGAAAAGACTGAGTGACAGTGACAATAGTGAGCTATGAAAAGACATTGGCTCTGGTGTCTCTTCATATCAGACGTACCTCTTGGGAGGTGCATCCACGACCTAAAAGGATTATTGAGAGTTATTATGAGAGTATTGTAGTGAGGAGATGATGTACTATTGATAGAGAGAGAGAGAGAGAGCCAGAGATAGTCAATTCTATCAAAACAGTGTAACTGTATATGAGAGATTGAGAAAGAAAAATATGAAGACATTAAAGATGAATACTATGTGATTGATTTCCATTCAAAGACGGTGTATTATTCTATGTTCTTTGTTCTATTGAATAATTCTATGAAGATGTTGAAGATTATGGTTAATTCTATCAAATCCGTGGGAGATATTTATAATGATGCTGCGTGAAGAATTGCTGTTTTCTTTGTTTTGGTTATCAAAAGAATGAAATAAAAGCTTGTTGATGTTACAAGATAGATTTTCTTGTAGTAGAATCCCCTTTTTCTTAGTGTTCCTCTTGGGGCTCCATGTTTTTGCTGCGTAGCCGGGGAAACTTGCCATCAACAAGCATAAGAAGAGGTTGAAAATGAAGGAAATGGCATTGCCAAGAAGAGGAGAACTCAATGGATGTTTGCAAAGTTCCTTCTTCCACTGAAGAGTTGGAGATTCTCATTATCAAAGCCACTTTCCACAATAAGTTCATCCCACAATGGCGAAAACATATCACCATCATGATGCATGCTCTATGTGGTGGACTGTTTCCTCTTCCTGTTGAAGCAGCAAAAACTTGCATCTTGGTGGAAAATTGTTTGGGAACAAACTGAGTAGCAGAAACAAAGAGAATGATCATCCATGGAAGATTTGGCATTCATTGAGAAGTTTCCAGACATCATCAAGTGGGAGATCATGAAGAAGCTTCAGGAGTCGTGGTCTGTGGAGGTTCACGAAAAAAAGAAGGAAAAGACTTGGAATTTGTTCATGGATGCTCAATAGCAAGATACGTGGGATGCTTGGTGCACTGACAATCTTATGTTTGTCCAATTAGCAACCCATTGGAAGTTGGTAGACAGAGTGTTTTTCACAACATACACTGTTGAAACCCTCAAAAGCTGGCATTATTATAATGACACAACAATGATCCTAAGAAGAATGAGTTTTGATACTTTCAGAATGGAATATCTTCCCCTCCGTAGTGGTTTGAAAGTCGAATTTAGAGATGTTGAAAAGAAGGAAGTAGAAGAGATGGTGGCTAGAGAATCCATCAGAGACTGAAGCCCCTCTTTGATACTATCATGTTGAGTACAGAACAACTGGTTGGAGCCAACCCCCTGATGAATGATGCAATCAAGAGGCAAGCATTAGAACAAGTCTAGAGGTACGTGAGAAGAGAGAAGGCAAAAAACAAAGCTGAGAACGAGCTAGCAGCAGAAGCCTCCTTTGACGCCATAAAAGCACTCTTTACAGAAGTCCCCATGGTGACTCAAGGTCCCCTTCCTAGTCAGATTCATCCTGGAAATATTGATAAGAGGCTAGAAAATGTAGTCCCATTGCCAGTTTTTAAGGGAGAGTACAATGAAGACCTTGATCTTCATGTAGCAGAGTTCATGGTAGCATGTGTGGCTAACAATGCCAGAACCCCTGAGCATTGGTTAGCAATATTCCCCACCACTTTCAAGGGCGCGGCGTTTCAGTGGTATGAGAGACAAGTAGCAGGAACTTTTGGCACATGGGACAACCTGAAGTTGGCCTTCCTCACTAAATTCAAGCGTGAAGGTTTCGAAGAGCAGATGTGAGAGGAGTTCATGGACCTAAGTTAGTCCTCTGGAGAAAGAGTAGAAGCTTATGTCTTGCGAATGGAATCCATCCTGAAGAGATGGACTAACCATCATTTGGACGAAGGTATTCAGAAAGGAGTGTTTCTTAGAGGTCTACAACCAGAAGTTCGCAAGTTCGTAGAATTGAGAAGACCAATCAATCTGCAAGTTGCAGTGGAAGGTGCAAGATTGTATGACAAAGTTGAAGCAAGGCTGTCAATGACTCCAGGAAGAGGAGTCTTACCTCCTCCTATGTCAGGAATGGTATACCCACCAAATGCAGTCCCAGGGACAGTTCCCTAATCCTATCCCTAGATGCAAACAGTGCCGCAATATAATGCACCTAATCCACTATGGTCACCACAGGCGACAGTGCCTCAAATGATGGTTCAACCACAACAACAGTGGCCTCAAACAGTTCCTCCAATGGCGACTCAACAACAGTGGAATCCTACTAGCTGGAATCAATAACCATAAGTCTGAGCAAGAGCTTTGAATCAAAGCCAGAATAGAGGACCTTCTGGAGCGACTCAACCAGTGTATGCAGTAATTACTGACGCTTCCCAAAACCCTACTACAAGCACTTCAAGAGGTGAAAATCTGAAGGACTACTTATCCAACTCAATTGCAAGTATCAAGAAAGAGCTTCTAGATGTGATTACAGAGTAGCTACAGACGCTGAAGGTAAATATAGCCAATATATCCACTCTTGTGGGAGCTGGAAGAGATGTGATGTGCTCTAATACATGGTGGAGAAAGTGTCATCAAGCGAGACATTTAGCCACTGAATGTACCCAAAAACCAACCATTCTTGGAGCCTTCTGTTCCTACTGTTTGCGGAAGAACCATACAGAGGATATTTGCTCTTTGAAAGAGATGCAAGAACGAAGATAGAAGGATGAAAATGTAAGACTCAACTTTCTAGAATCCTAAATGACAACACAGGATATTGGACCAAAGCCTAGGGAATTTGGTTCTAATTTCGGTCCAAGAAGGTTTCCCTCTCAAAGTTACAGAGGACAACAATTTGGTGGTGGTCAGAGATTAGAGGTGGAATGTTACAGGTGTGGAGAAAAGGGTCATATCTCCCCAAATTGTCCAAACCCTAGATGATCTGTGGATTACAACCCCTTATGCAACCGATGCAAAGGTGAAGGCCACACTACGAAGGACTGTCCAAGCCCAGCCCCTGTAAAGGCCAATGTCATTGATAGCCAATAGAAGGTACAAGAGCATGCCTCCAATTTGGTAGAGTTGGAAGTTGCCGCTGTCATGCGCACAAAGAAGAAGGAACCCAATGTTTAGAACGAAAATAATTCTCCTGCCAAGACTGTGAAGTTCAACCTACCAACAGAGGGACAAAGCCGTACAAAACAGAACAGTGCAGTACATAGCATTGCAGTGCCACAGAGAGTTACAGAGATAGTCCCAGAAACATGACCAGAGGTGCAGGAGATAGATGATACAGAAGCACTTCCAGAAATAGAGGAAGTGACAATTCTGCAATTACTAGAAGAAAAAGGAAAGATGAAAATGGGTGTAGCCACATTCCCCACAGCAGGCTGGAGAAGCCTATGGATCCTATCAAAGATTATGACTTGGTCAAAGACCTAGACACTTTTAAACCAAACCTAACATTCCGACAGTTGCTAATGCTATCTCCTAGCTACCGAAAGAAATTCAAAAGCATCTTGACAAAAAGATGTGGATTAAGGATTGCTCCTTCAACAGCGACCAATACCAATAAGGCCTCGGAACCTGTAAAGGAAGTCGATGTGACTAATGCCTTCCTAGATCGTGGAACCCCAGAGATTAGTGTATGGATAGAAGGATGCTTTATTTTAGATGCATTGATTGATGGAGGCTCATCAGTAAACATAATGACGGATGTGACAATGAAGGACTTAGGGTTGCAAGGAATTCAACCTACACAGTGGCTTATCAGATTGGCAGACTAAAGCAAAATTAAACCGTTGGGCATCCTCCCATATGTAAAAACAACCCTTGCAGGAAGAGACTATTAGCTGACATATCTGGTGGTCAAGCCAAATTCTTATGGGACCTCATACCCTCTGATGTTGGGAAGACCTTGGCTTTTTGAAACAAGAGGCAGGACGGATTGGTTCAAAGGAACCCTAACCCTAGGCAGAGGACCCAACAAAGTAGTGTTGAAGTTGTATGGATCGCAAAAAGGCAATGGATCCACATCCATTGAAGTTATAACTGACTCCTCTAATGAGGTAACAGATGGTACATCAGGAGATGAAGAGGCTATTAAACAGATCTTTCCTAAGAAAACAGAGGCACAATCCCTAACCGTGGGTACTGCAAGACAACTGCCAAGGGAAGGAAAATTCTTGTCCATGGGAGAATACCTCCTGCCTCAACTAGAATTAACTTCTGAAATCGCCTCTTACAGTGAAATAGAAGCATAGATGTACTGTTCTCCCAGTTACATGACAGCCGCAGAGATAGAATAGAGGTAGAACAGAGACAGAGTGGATACAGAGACAGAGCAGAGGTAGAACAGATATAGAGAAGTAATAGATACAGAGATAGAGGAGATGCAAAATAGAGACAGAGCGAATACAGAAACAGTCACAGACACAGAGCCAGATCCAGAGCTAGAGCCAGAGACAGAAGAAAAGTCAGAACCTGTAATAGAAGCAGAAGCAGATGCAGAGGCAGAAGATTTGTTCTTCTCCTACAGAGCCTCTATAGAAGGAGAGACAGAGCCTCCAGAGGAAGAGGATGAAAATGATAAGGAAGAAAATGAATCAGGTTATGAAAGTGTAGATGAAGAATTTCCTCTGATAGTGGATGATCTTATTGATGTCCCTACAGAGACCTCAGAGGCCGAAGATCTCAGGGTGTTGGATGGAACGACCATGGTTCCATTTGGGTTGGCCAATGGACCACAAAGTATGCATAATCTGTATAAGCAATGGATTAAAATCATAAAAATTAAGTTTACTAGTGGCTCCTGTTGCCCTGACCATTCAGTCTAGAGAAAAGATGATGATGATGCCCCCTGCCATATGTGATATTCCTAGACGCATCCTCTGAAGATGAATCCCTAAGTCTAGAAGAAATTACCACTCACACAGAAGCAAACAAAGGTCTGATACCCTTCCAGCAACCTCAATAGAAAAATGAGTCATCTGTTTAGAAGGGGGACACTGGTTCTGGTGGAACATCAGACGAGGATACTACTCTCTTGAAAGAGTCAGACCTCTATCCAGAAGCAATCTGTGGGACATATATCCGCGAAGTGGAAAGTGAAAGACAAGTAACGTTCATGGATATTGACGGTACTGAACGCCACCTGAAAGTGGGCCTCAATCTTTTAGAAGAAGAATTAGTGGTCATGCGAGACCTACTCAAAGAGAATTTAGATGTGTTTGCTTGGTCATACAAAGACCTAAAGGGGATTGAATCCACAGTATGCCAACATCACATTAACCTAGATCTTGATGCCAAACCTGTAAGGCAAAGACAAAGGCGTATGAAACCTAATTACTCTGCTCTGGTGAAGGCTGAATTATTGAAACTTCTTGAAGCAGAGTTCATCTATCCTGTGGCTAATAGTGAGTGGGTTTTGCCCATTGTGGTAGTACCCAAGAAGAATGGGAAACTTCGAATATGTGTCAACTTTCGAAAGCTGAATTCGAAGACAAAGAAGAATCATTTCCCTATCCCTTTTACAGACTAACTGTTGGATACAGTGGCAGGCCATGAGCTCTATTCCCTCTTTGATGGATTCAGCGGATATAACCAAGTCCAAATCGTAGAAGAGGACCAATCCAAAACAACCTTCACCACAGAATGGGGGGCTTATGCCTATATAGTGATGTCATTTGGGCTCTGTAATGCTCCTGCCACCTTCCAACGAGTAATGATGGCTGCCTTCCAGAATCATTTGCATAATTTCATTGAGGTGTATCTTGATGACTTCTGTGTCTATAGCTTGATTTGTGAGCACTGGGGACACCTGGAGCAATGTTTTGACAGATGCCAAGAGTATGGGATTTCTCTCAGCCCCGACAAATGTGTCTTTGGCACCTCCTCAGGAGTTCTCTTGAGCCATATTGTCTCAGCACAAGGGATTGCAATAGACCTGGCGAAGATTGAGAAGATTGCTGCTTTAATAGCACCAACAAACCTCAAGCAATTGAGAGGATTTCTTGGCCATGTGGGCTACTACAGAAGATTTATTGCACATTTTGCAACCAAGGTAGCCCCTCTGCACAAGCTCCTAAGTAAAGATGCAGATTTCCTTTGGACTGATGACTGTAAAGAAGTCTTTAATGCCCTAAAACAGTGCCTTATCCAAGCACCTATTTTACAACCTCCTGATTGGACGGAGTTCCATGTGCACACAGATGCATTAGTTTAGGGGCTATGTGCTATCCTATGTCAAAAGGGCCCCTCTAAATTAGATCAACCGATATATTATGCAAGCCGAAAGGTCACTGATAGGGAACGGAACTACACAGTGACAGAGCTTGAGTGCTTGGCAATGGTGTTTGCACTGGAGAAGTTTCGACAATATCTATTGTCAACGCATTTCAAGTTCTACGTGGATCATGAAGCCCTGTCCTTCCTAATGAACAAAGCAGATGTTAAAGGATGATTGATGAGATGGTTGCTACTATTCCAAGAATTTGATTTTGAAGTAGTCACTAAGGCTGGCCGTTCCCATGTTCTAGCCGATCATCTATCATGGATCCCTCAAATAGAAGACAAGGAACAGGATGATCCAGGCCTTCCTGATGCTTCTTTGTTTCTAGTTGAAACAATTACTCTCTGGTATGCAGAGATAGCCAATCTCCTAGCAACTCAACAGTATCCTCTTGGCATCTCAAGCCGTGAGAAGAAAAAGCTTCTGTTAGAATTAGCCCCCTACGCCTTGCTAGGCGGTGCATTGTACAAGAGAGGCAAAGATGAAGTATTGCGAAGATGTGTTGTAGGGGATGAAATCGGTATAGTATTGAAAGCATGCCATGACAAACCATGTGGTGGACACTTCGTAGGAGAAGCGACAGCCACATGAAGGCTCTATTGGTGAGATACTGGTAGCCGACCCTCCACAAGGATGCATATGATTACTGTAAAAGATGTGATGCTTGTCAGCGAATGGGAAAACCCACCAAAACAAGTGCCATGCCACTGCAATCCATTCTTCCCCTAAAGACATTCGAGAAGTGGGGGATTGATTTCGTGGGTCCTATTGATCCACCCACCAGACGGAAGCAGAATAGATACATCCTATTATGTACGGATTATGTCACAAAGTGGTGTGAAGCTAAAGCTCTGAAGCGGGACGATGGTAATAGCATAGCCCTGTTCATGTACGAGAATATTATCACCCGTTTTGGCAGTCCCCTTGAGCTGAGCCAATGGCCAAGTTGAAGTCACTAATCACATCCTTTGCTTGATTTTGACAAGAATGATTGCCGCACATCATCGTGACTAGGACGATCGATTTACAGAGGCCCTCTGGGCATACAAAACCTCTCATAAGGCAGCTACAGGACAAATCCCTTTTCAGCTAGTGTATGGTATAGAAGCCGTCTTCCCTATTAGCTGGAATTGCCCTCTCTGCGAGTGGCAGTTAAAGACCACTTGGGAGATAATGAGTCACTACAACGTCGTCTCCTGTACTTGGAATGCTTAGATGAGATACAACGGATTGCCCTATAGTGCATGGAAACCACTCAAGCGCAACGCAAAGCTTATCATGACAGTTTCATCAAGCACAAGGAGTTCAAAGAAGGTGATATTGTCATAGCCTATGATTCGAGGTTTGACAAGTTTCCTGACAAGCTTCAACAATGGTGGATGGGCCCGTACAAGGTGCTTGCTGCTGTCAATACTAACAGCTTTGTTCAGGTGCAAACCGTTGATGCCTTTGATGATCCCTTTCTGATCAATGGCTATCGTCTGAAGATGTACTTCCCTCCCTGGGGATCTTGACAATCACAATCTACCTACCCTTTCCCTTTTGGGCATTGCACTGTCCTTCTTGTCGTGCTTCTGATAGCCCTTATGATTCTCCTCATGAGGCGGTCTCGTTCTGCTAGCCCCTCGCAGAAACCTCTCAACCCGACCTTGTTCTCTTCTCGTTTGATCCAACAATGGTGGCGAGGTTGGTCATGACACATGGTATTTCTACCGTTTTCTTTCTTAAACGAAAAAAAAGGAAAACAGAAAAAAGGAAAAATAACAAGAGAAAAAGAAAAAGAAAAAGAAAAAAAAACTGTTATGGGAGAAAAGGAAAAAATTCCCTGTCATAACAGGCCTCGTTCCAAGAAAATGTGTAAAGACCCTTTGGCGGGAAGCTGACTGTGGAAAAGATGGTAACAACCCTTAGTTCAGGATAGCTGACTCACCAGCATAACCTTTCCAGTAAGTAATTTGAAGCCACCTCCCTTGGTGCGCTGTCTCTGTGATATCAGTCTGTCTGCCCTTCTTAACAGATGACTCTTCTTACAAATCATTGAAGTACTAGACTTGTTGGATGCCTCCCTAGGTATGCCTCTTCCTCAAGATCCTGATGACAACAACAACCGTCAAGATCTTCATCATCAACCCCTTGAGTGATGTGAGCTTTCATCCTAACAGGATGGGGATGTGAGAATGGGTTGCCCTCTATATCTTTCAATAGAGCGTGAGATAGAGGGTGGGGTGAGTGACCAGTTTTTTCCTTCAAACCAAATGAGAGGTGAGATGTGTGAACGAAGTGTTGCATGCGCGGGGGGATGGGCCTCTCAATGCATAATGCACGATCTGTTCCTGTGCACTGCACCATAAGGCTCCCTGGCCTTCCTTTTTGCACTGTATGCCGGCATAGGATGGGATGCACAGTTGCACCATCAATTGCGGACAAGGCATACAACCTCTGCACAAGTGACTGTGAGGATTACATCAATGGGTTTCAGGAATGGGTTTCCCTCTGTATCTTTCAATAGAGCGTGAGACAGAGGGTGGGCTGAGTGTGACTAATGTTTCTTCAATCAATTATCGAGAGGTGAGGATTGAGGGACGTTGCAACAATTGGAGTCATGTACATTTCTGTTTCCCTATGCACCCATGGGATGGCTCTCTGCCATTAGCACATGACACGTCATTCTGTCCTGTACATTGCACTACAAGGCTCCCTAGCCTTTCTCCTTGCACCTATGCCAGACGGGTTGGACGCACTAATGCACCATCAATTGTGCACCCTGGCATGCTCTTTCTACACCATCCCCTTGTTGATTCCTAAACCAGGTGTAAGCTCTAGGTTTCATCAGTATTCACTCGAGTGATGTTAGTAATGGGGCGAGTGACTGCTCTTTCAATCCATTTGAGTGATCGTGAGTTGAGTGCAATATCCCTCGTCATCGACGAATTTCCTGTGATTCCTTCAACCAGCTACCTCCCTGGGTGCTGCTGCTTGGTCTCTGCCACGAAGTACAAAGGACGTGAGCTGTGAAGACACCTTGTTACCTCCTGCAGGTCGACAATGACACAAGACGCAACCTCGATAGTCGATATCCCCCCTTGGTAATATGGGCCAAGTTTTTCTAACCCTACACCTTCTGTTTCTTAGTAATGGTCATGTCTTAAGTATGGGGACATTTGTGGTTGGTCTGATGTGTGGTACTAGGTCCTTCTTGTTTGGTTTACCCTTCCTGCTAAGGTTTTAAGTGTGGGGATGTGTCCTTGCGCGTCTATGTTGCATACCCCTATGCATATACCTTGTTCTGATCATATATCTACGCCATGGTTTCATTTTACCATGATGGGGTCCCTTCCCCACTCTTCCGTTCTATTTCACCCTATCCCCGGAGCTGTTCCTTGACTGTTTGCCTTTATCATTTGTTTTGTGACTTTTCCATACGAATGTACCCTACGATCACTGAAACTCACATCCAACCTTATAGCCGTGGGTTTCCCTTTGAATTGCCTATTTTTCCTTTTTACCAATCCCTATTCCGACAGATGGTTCTAAAGTTATTAATTTTTGAAGCGATTCCCGTAAATTGAACGGTTTTCCATGTGAAGGCGTCTTTATTGCTTCGGAAACTTGTTCTGCTATGCCAGCCATGTCCTACCCATTCCCCCTAATATTTTTTCCTTTTACTTCCTATCATTCCAATGCATGGTTCATCTGCTATTATTTTTTGCGAGTTTTCGGGCCTTTTTCGTGCTTGTTTTTCACAATTTTCCATGTGAACTTGTCCTATTTGCATCAGAATTCCAATTTGATTTGACAGCCGTGTCTTGTCAGCCTTTCCCCCACTTTTTTCTTTTTCCTCCCCCCTCTTCCGACTATTGGATTTTTAGTTATTAAATTTTCCGAGTGTTTTTGGGTGTGATTTTCATGTTTTTTCCACGTGAACCCCTCCTAATTCCTTTCTAACTAAGTTTTGATGCATTATTCCTGTGAATCCCTTTCTTTTGGACATTTTTCCTTTTTATTGTCCTCTATTCCGGTGCACGGTTCTTCCCGTATTAATTCCTGAGTCCATTTTTGGGGGTTTTCCCATGTGAACGCGTCCTATCTTGATCGGAACAGTGTTTGGCCATGATCGGGTTGTTGGACACATTTTTCTACACATTTTTCCTTCTTTCCACACTTCATTCTGATGCACGGATTTTTCGTTATTAATACCCGTATGTGTTTTCGTGCTTGTTTTTTGTGGTTTTTCTACATGAATACCCAGATTTTGCCCCGGACCTGGTGTTGCATGTTTCCATCATTTTCCCCTCGTCTCCCGACACATTTTCCCTTTTTACAGATTTTTGATTCGACGAACGGTCTGCATTTTATTAAATTTTATTCATTTTTGCCGTGCGACCGCGTTTCTCATGTCGCGCGTGAATGCACTTGTTTCTGGTTTTATGCGCCTCGGGACGCCCTTGTGAAGTTTGTGGTTCGTGCATTGTCGTCCCTGCCCCATTTGATCTCGTCATTGCAAATGTTGTTACGTCTGCTTGCGCATGTGCGCAGGACGGGGGTGCGTTATTTTCCATAGTCCTATTCAATTTCTTTTTATTATTAAAAAAACCAAATTAAAAAAAATCAACCACACAATAAACCAAAAATACACACTAAAAATATAATACATAATAATAATATTAATATTAATAACAAAAGACAAAAATAACAACAAAAACCCAAACCACACAACATTAAATGACACGAAAAAAAAACAAACAACTAAATTTACAAAATTTCAAAATTAAAAACATTTAAAAAAAACAACCAAAACGAACAAAAATAAAACACACATTTTTAACAAAACCATATATCTTCTCCTCCACGTGCTCCCCTCGTCGTCGTGCCTAGCACTTGTCGCTGTGGTCCTCTCGTCGTCGCTGTTGCTGCCGGACCTCCTCTGTCCACCGTCGTGCCTGTCGCCGGATCTCCTCCCCCATCTCGTCGTGCCTGCCGCCGGACCTCCTCTGCCCCCCATCGTGCCTGCCGCCGGATCTCCTCCCCCATCTTGTCGTGCTTGCCGCCCACGGACCTCCTTCTCCCCCATCTCATTGCTGCATGCCGCCAGACCTCCTTTGCCCCCCGTCTCTGCGCTGTTGCCCGCCGCCGTCCGTGGCCGGGACGCCGTCGCTTGATCGCCGGTCCTCCATCTCCTCCTCTTCCTTCTCCTCCTTCACCTCTTCCTCTTCCTTCTCCTCCTCCTCTCCACCTCTTCCTCTTCCTCCTCCTCCTCCTCTCCACCTCTTCCTCTTCCTTCTCCTCCTCCACCTCCACCTCTTCCTCCTCCTTCTCCTCTCCACCTCCTCCTCCTCCTCCTCCTCCATGCGGCGGGCCACCTCCCCTTTCCCCCCTCTGGTCAGTTAACTTACACTAACCCTAGTTAACTTAAATTCACCCTAGTTAAATTAAATCGCCTCTAGTTAATTAACCTAACCCCTAGTCCGCCATTCACATGCAATCATCCTTTGCTGTTCACACGCAGCTTGGATACCGCCTTTTATTTTCCAACCCGTAAAATACAAAAAAATACACATAAAACACGTACAAATTCCAAAAATTCATTAAAATTCATTTAAGATTTAGAAAAATTACCCAAAAAATCTAAAAATTTTCTAATATTGCTAAAATAATTTGGAATATATTTTTTGAACTCTGTGAAGTTGGATTGCACGAGGGCTAAGTAAAAATAAAAAAGGACAAGAAAAAATCAGAAAAGAGTGGAAATATCCCTTTTTGTAAACCATTCTTTGGTGGACCAAGACTAGGAAGTTTATATCTCCACCTCGAGATGAGGAAGGCAATATACTTGTAAAACGACCTGAGAAGTATGAAGCATGGAAAAAGTTACACCTTGCTATTTTAGATTAGAGCAATGGGGGAAAAACAAGGATTGCAAAGGCAGAAGTGTGGATACACCTAGATAGATTAGCAACTCTCTTACAAAAGTTGAGGTTTAGGGATGGTGATGTCAATACATTTAAAGAGAAAGTTGCTAGATTTCATAAGTCCATGGTGGAGGCATGGACTACAAAAAATATAACACACTACATGGTCAATATTAACACCATTACAAAAAAATATAATCATTTTGAATTAGTTTGTGTTTCTAATCTCTCTTCTTGTGCAGCATATACTTGAAGCACATGGTCCATACTTTGCAGATCAAGGAAGTTTGGCAGTCAGGTCAACTCAAGGCATGGAACGATCTCATTGGCAATCTCACCGTGCTTTTCAAAAAGCAATTGATCATGGAGGTGGCATCAATGATTCCAATTCTATGAGGCAATTATTACAATGGTGGTATAGGATATTAGAGATATGATATGAGAAAAAAGAAAACAAGTCCAAAACCTCTCAAGAAGAATTTATAAGTAGGGGAATATATGAAGTGAGAAAAGCAAGATATGAAAACAACATAGCTAGACAATGCTGTGCAGAATGGTTGGCAACCCAAGAGAGAGATGGCAAAAAATGGAGACCTAGATAAAGATAATACTTTTGATGCATTTAGAGTCCACGAGAGAGCATAGGTACCCATGATATGACACATCAATACTCCTATCTTTAACATGAGATGTCTTGCAAATTTTGTTTAAATTTTGAAGGTTTGTCACTATGTTTTTCAAACTCGATTTCGAACTATCTTTTTTAATTTTAAAGTTCATTTACACCACATTAAGTTTAAAAGTTTCATACTTAAGTCAAGTCTCTCATTTCATTTTTTCCCATTACTCTTCACTCTACCCTCCACCTTTCTATCCTTCATCATTACAACCATGGCATGTTCTAAGCTTCCTATCAAGAAGGCATCTGCAAGAGCAAAAGCTCAACACTCTTCCGAATCTAGTGAGCATACTGTGAGTGACAAAGGTCACTTGGTAACAACGGTGGCCCTATTGCAGCTAATAATGGTGGTGCTACAGTGTCTAACAATGCTAGCCCTAGTGTGGTCAATAATGATGGTTCACCATTGTCCAAAAATGGTGCAATACACTATCTACCGTGTATTTCATGGTTTTGTAATGCCAAATCTGATATTTGATATTCTATTTTTCCACGATTTGCATTATGTGTATTTTCAAGTTTCTAATTTTGAAAGTAGTTTTGCTGAGAATAAATTCAATGCGCAATTATGCACACATCAATGATTAGTAGTACATGGGTCGATGCACTATATCTTTAATGTATTTAGCGGTTTGGCAACACTATATCTAATATGCGATATTTTATTTGATCCATGATTTATTTTTTGTGAATTTTTAAGTTTCCAATATTTCACATAGTTTAGTTGACAACACATCTAATATGTAGTTGCGCACACTCAGTGTGGTGGTGAGTTTTTCTATTATTAGTCAAGTATAATCCAGTTAATGCATTTTTAAAAAATGATTGAACTATCAATTTTATAAATCAAAATCTGGTGAAACTTCACCCACATGCTAGGCATCATAAAAACTCATGGATATTAAAAAATTATCCCCATCAGAAGTCTCTAGGACACTTGTCCGAAGGCTTGCATCTGGGGCCCTGAATCTGGAGATTTAGGGCCCTAGATGCTAGTCTCCAGACAGGTGTTCTAGAGATTGAATTTGGGGATCTAGGGCCCTAGACGCAGCCTCCAGACAAGTGTTCTAGAGATTGAATTTGAGGATTTAGGGCCCTAGATGCCAGCCTCCGAACAAGTGTCCCAAAGACTTGTGATGAGGCTTTTTTTTTTTGGTAGTTGATGTACCCTAAAGGAGTCCACAGGTAAAATTTCACGTCAATCGGTTCACTAGTCGAATTTTTTCAAAGTCTAGATACATCAGTTCAGGTTTTAGGGTTTTTTGAAAGTTTTTCTATAAGTTTAAAGTCTCACCTCATTTTACACATTTCACTTTTGAGTTTTGAGTTTTCTCTCCTAGAAAACATAACACGCACCAAGCAAGCGGCCCAGAGACACCCCCTAGAAATCCTATGCACAGGCCACCTCCCCCACCTCCACCACCACCACCACCACCACCACAACCACACCAACATCACAAGCATTGATGGAAGCTAGACACAATGGCTATTTGTGAGATTTGCCATTATCAGAAGACCATGCACCTCCTGATACCAAAGCCTCCATTCTAGAAGCTAGTGCATGAGACTATGGATGACATACTCATTACGAACAACATGGGGCACTTCCCCTCCAAATGGAGCACACTTGCAACAACTCGATCGTTGGATTGCCCAAGCCCTCCTTGCACTATAAGAAGCTCCGGAAGCTTACGTCATCGACTTGTTCAGAGACTCGGTCTATATAGTAGTACATGCACGGAGAGTCACCGTCACCGATAGGGATTTGCAGATACTGAGGTTCTTCTAGCGGTGGAAGGATAATCCTCGTGGAGATAAACAAAGATAGGGGTGTACTAACAAAACATATATGGAATGTAGCTTCCAAAGAGATTTTGTAAAACCTTGGTTGTAATGGATCCCATGTAAAATATTATGAATGTGAATACAAAATTTTTGGAGCATTTTATTTTTGTTTATTCACTTGTTATTTGTTTTATTTATGTCTTTGAGTTATCGTTACATGCGTTCGAACAAATACATATTGCACACAAACTCGATAAAGCACTACGAATTAAATTTAGGGTATGAATCATATTGCGTATAAATATAATAAATAAACGTAACATTCAAGTAAAAAATAGTAATAAATTATGTGTATAACAAACTACATTGTACACAAATCTAATAAATATAGATTTTCATTACTTCAAGAGAATATTGCAAATTACACTACGTTGGTGATGAGATATCATTTGGTAGTAAGTACATCTACTCTCTCCTAGGCTTCTTTGAGCTACACTCTCCATGGTCAAAGCTATTCTTGATCATATGCAACAACACATTTTGCCCTAGTAGTTCTTGCTAACGACATTGGGGTCTTCAAAACTAGCAACCATACCACAGGCTACCATGGAAAAAAGTGGCCCAGACCTAGTACTAGAGAATAAGTAGAGGAGCTTTGAACGTCAAAGTGACACTACTTTCTCCAAGCTAGAGTTTGTTGGGGATGGTCTTGAAGGGCCTAGCCTTCGTTAATACCCTCAACTTCAAGAAGTTCTCAGCAAAAGTCGGAGAGCATGTGTGTAATATTTCCACGCAATAAAAGTTAGTTGGTTAGTTCAAAAGTTAGTTAGTCAATTAATAAGTTAGTAAGATTACTAACTAAAGACTAACTAAGGTAAAAACTGATTAGCATTAATAGCTAATAATTTTCATTCAATTAAAAATATATTTAAAAAAATTCAAGAGTCATAAATCTGACATTTTTTTTGGATTGATAAAGACCGTAGCCACCCTTCACGAAAAGTACAATGTGAACGGGACTTATGAGCCATATTAATCACTAGTATTAATGTGTATAGTTTGAATGATCCAAAAATATTAGATTCTTGGGGGTTAGAAAAACTATTATATTTTAGATATTATCCTAAAAAGATAGAACTAAAAGTCATTTAAAAGAAAAGACAAGTGATGTTTTAGTTAGTTTTGGAGATTTTATAAAAAGAGAAATAAAGAAAAGTGATTGGCAAAATCGCGCGCATCGCGATCACAGTCTACAGGCAGTAGACAACACTTCAAATAGGGAAAAGAAAAAGGAGTGAACTAAGAGCTTTCTAACCAAGTGTCTTAGTGTTTTACCCCCCTTTTGGAGCTAATGCAACCATCAGATTTATGATCTGAGCATCAGATCACTGAGTCTTCTAAGAGCCCCTCCACTCTTGTTCTTAGACTTATCCCCTCCTCTCTAATTTGGGGAGGCACAAGGAAGCATAAGGAGACCCCGAAAGGCTGCAAGAGAGAGGGAGAGAGAGAGTATACCCCTCCAAGAGATTGTGTGTGTGTGTGTGTGTGAGAGAGAGAGAGAGAGAGAGAGAGAGAGAGAGAGAGAGAGAGAGAGAAGAGTTACCCCGAGAGGCTGCACAATTTCCCTCTATCTCGATCCTCGATTTAACCATCTTCTCTTTCGCTCTCCCATCTCAAATCTATTCCACCTTCTTAATCTCTTGAGTCTACTTGCAGACAATGGCCTCCAAGCAAAGAATGTCACATGTAGATGACAATCCTACAACCAGCAACAAAGCTTTGGGCGAAGGCATCACTATCAATCCAATTGCGGTACCGGTCATAAGTAATGTATTTTCAAATTGATAGATGGTTGTTTTAATGCTCGCAAGAGATACATTAGGCTCCGTACCTTGTGGTGCTAGAATAGTCATTGAAAAGGATAAATCACATCTCAAATATTCAAAGATGAAGTTTGTGAAGTGCTTGTATCAAAGGGAGTTAAATTGTACCTGCATAGCATAAGCAATATATGGGACACTAAAGTATTGAGCATCGATGAGTCTTTGATTAATCTTTACCAATGATAATATTGTTTAAAGTTCGCAAATGCATATACATGGTACATACATGGGAGAGATTATGTAAACTTTACATCGATGACATGCGACTCCTTGCCTTAGGAGAAAGGAAGATAAAGCCAACAAAAAATGTTGCATAGTAGGAAAATGCTAAAAGATAATTGTCACTTAGAGAAGAGGCATAAATGCTCTTGCTAGATTGATTAATTTGCATTGAAATGATAGGACTTACGTCATGTATAGTATTGGAACCTTTAGCATATGCCTTAGGCTAAAGGAGGGAATATTAAGTAAATTCCACTCTTTGACCCCAAGGGGGAGAGTAAATATGCGATGGAATTATTGTTGCGTCTATTATTGTATTGTTTGGGATAAATACAATTAGTTTTGTTGGTTGATTGAACAACACCCTAAATGTTTTTCTTTCAATCAAGGGATTGTTGCATTGTGATTTGGATAAATATTCCAAGGCTTGTGTTGATGGCAAATGAATGGCAGGGGTCTGTAATGACAAGTTGCCATGGGAATAAAGGAATGGTTTTCTAGAAGATGATATTAGGGTTGATTGCTTTGATTGTGCTTGAATTTTAATTGGATTAATTACGGAAGGATATTTTGCATGCGTGGATCATCTCCAAGATCACATCGTGGATTATCCCAAGAGGGCACTGCTCGATTCACAAGCCAATGGTCGAGTGGTGAAAAGGCCAACCACGGAAATGACATCTCACTCCTAGAACTCTTGTGGGTTAGGTGGAGCTTTGGACACCCCTTGACTGTCTAGAATGGAGTTGGAGATCCCTGTGAGTCCAATGTCTCGGATGTTGGAAGATCCTATTCTAGATAAAGGATGGAAATTTCGGTGCCATGAGATTTGGACTAGGTACTTCTGTTGGGCAGAAGGGATACATAATTCTCATGTATGGGTAGGAGACAAAGATTAACTTAAAGATAAGTTAAGGAACTTGTTTGATAAAAGGACTGCTTGTTTTGGTTTTGTGTATGTGTTGTAAATTACGCGAACAAACTCTGTGCCCTAAAAGGCTTAATTAATGAAGCTGATTTTAAATGTCGCACATAAATGTGATAGGACCTAATTAGACAACTAAAGCTATCAAGGGAAGTGGGTGGACGGAATCCTTTGACGGGTCTGTCCTACGGCTGGGTGGTCCCAGAGAACTGGGAGGCTTCTCACAAGGATTTATCATCAGATGACTTTAGGTATTGTTAAGTTAGAACCCGATTCATGCCGCTTTAGAGGACCGGAATGGGACTATGCCCTACGGGTAGAGAGGTTGAGCGGTGCATCCCTCTCGTTTCCCATTCTCTATGAACCAAGTGCAGCATAAATCTACTTCGACTCTATTGTTCCTACTCAAAGTGGGTCATCTGAAGCTCGATGCTAGCTACTTCCTAGAGACTTGGCTGATAGGAAAGGAACCCTAACTTCAGTTCGGTCCTAAGTGGGAATGGCCGGATACTTCCGCTTTGGGGCAGACTCAGGAAGACCTGGATTGCAAACCCTGTGACATTCTTTGCGAGTGCCAGGTGGTGCTTTCTAGACTCCCCTCTCGATGGGCTGCTAAGACGTGTCCCACAAGTGGTCAAGCGGACACGTTACAATGTCTTATGGAATATAATAATGTCACTCACAAGCTAGCTGATATACTCCTTCAATGCCGAGTCCTGCACCCTTCCTTGGCTACTAGATCGGCCACAGTGTCTAGATAAAAATTCATTTATATAGACAATATCTTGCATCATACAAGTTCAATGTCAGACTCACTGTGCATGGAGCGTGCTAAATATATATAGATTGGATTCGTGCAAAAATTTAACTGTAGGGCCTCTAGGGCATCGAGAGTGTGCACAATTTTTTTTTCAGATCCATGCCTCTAGACGCGAGCCTCCAGCCCCGATCCCAGCAAAAACTTTTGTGCACACTCCTGATACCCTAGAGGCCCTACTCATAAATTTTTGCACGAATTGATAATTTTAATTCGATAAAATTACATTCTCTACATAATCTATATGTTGCTGTAATGGAGCATCCATGTCTGCTCCTGCAATTGGGCCACCCTCGTCTCTCTCTTGGGAAGGTACTGCGTAGTCAAGTCGTGTGCTTTCTTGCAACCGCTCAAACTCCTCATCTGAGATCTCATATTGTGGTGCCACATTCTCAATCTACTCTTGGATGCTCACAATGGTAGAGATATCATCGATACTCATGCCATCGTATCGAGCCACCTCATCAATATGTGTTGGTGCATCTTGTATATCAAAATCTATAAAATCTTCAGGTGGATCATGCACCATGATACAATATAGTTATTCTTTTCTTAGCTCCAAAATTTCTAGTACATCTTGCATAAGTAAATATTCCACCCCCTCGATGATGATAGCATGGAGAGAAGCGTGGGGTGGCTCATCGCTTGTCGGCGTCTCAATAGGGCAAGGAGGTGGGTGCACAATGGCTAAGCTTTGTGATGTCTCTACTCTTGGATTGAGTGTGATCTCCCCAAGCTCCCTCTGGAAGTACTCTAGTTGTGGCAGAGAGGGTGTGTCGATGTCTTCCTCATTGTCCTCTTACACCTAAGTGCACAAAACATATATGGCAAATGCTGCATCGTGCTCGATGATATCCATTGTGGCGTGGTCCTAAGATGAGGTGAACACTACTCTAGCATAGAGATGCTGTCCCACATACACGAGGACTTGATTTATTACCTTTGCATGGCTTGATCCAACATGTAAGAAATCTATGGGGACCCATCTGAGATCAGAGTTTGGAATAGAGCAAGTGAGAGGGTTTGCCGCATCACAAAAAGATGTCAATATACTAGAGCTAGGGTTTACGATGAAAATCGAGCTCTCTAGACTCAAGGTTGTGCAAAACCTAAGGTATATCTGGTCTTCTATGTGTGCGTAGTGTCTGGAGCTAATCCATGCGATGAAGACGGAAGTGGTAGCCATGGCACACAAAGAGAGAAGGAAGAAGAGCACAAGTGTAGGGAAGCAGAGAATGAAAGTGACAATGAGTTTGGAGTTATAGCTTTTATATATCTAGGGTTTTAGATAAAGGTTATTTTTAAACCCTAAAGTTTCAAATTTAAACTCTTACCTTAGTTTCTTTATTTCAATACTTTAAAGTGATCGTTAAAATTACTCATACAGACAAATGCTTCATTCTACATTATTATATCCTCAAATATACTTGGATTGCTGAGTATATTCAAGTCCAATTACCAAAAATATAGAAAATTTTTAAGAAAAGAAATCTAAAAGACCTTCAAAATCCATTGGATCCAATTTAATATTTAATTTTAAGAAATAAGTAGAAGAGATGAGCTCCTATATATCATTATACAAAGATAATATTGCATAGATTATAAAACTCTAGCCTACAATTTAATTATGATTTTAACCAGCACGATTGACTAATTACAGTATGTATTATCACATGCTTGGATCATTGTAAACTAAGATTATCTAAACTGAAAGTACTCAAAAGTTTAAAAAATTATATTCATTCTTTATTTTTTAAAATTACAAGGATTCCACTATCTGAAGGATATGTGGAGAAGCACAATGTTTACATGTCATGAATTTCTCACTACAAATCCTGGCTTTTCTATTATCTAACTTGAAATAGAAGTTGCAGAGGGGCTCATTGGACATTCATTGGATTTCTTGTCTCATAAAAAAAATGGGCCAATGGTTCTTTGCGCTGACCATAAAAGGAATATGACCATTCCACAAGATAACCACATCTATGAGAGCTGTATGTGTCTCATCTCGGGTATCTTGATCCAAGCTGATCCACTCCCCTCGCAAAAGTTGCCATCGTCCATATCGAAAGCGAATGTACATAGTTTGTCTAGCAATGAAATACTTGTAATAAAAACAAAAATAATGGTAAGTAAATGTGAATAACACAACAATTCATCTAAGCAAGACCTATGTCAATTAAATCAAGGCATTCAAAGTAGTAAAAAAAGATTTACCTGAATGTGAGATCAGATTGGTTAACCATGCACTCAATTGTCTCATTAAAATGTGTTCTTTTGACTTGCCAAGACTCACCCAATAGTTGACTCATCCATTCCTCAAATGGACACTTGCATTGATAAGTAATCTTTGTTTTCTTCAGAATATCACATGAATGAAACAAATGTGCAAACAATGAGAATGTAATAAACCAACTAAGATGCACATCTTTGGAGTATGTAGTGGCTTTCAAAGCACTATTGATGTTAGATTTTATCTTGGACTTACATGCTCTTGACAACTCCAAGCTACCAATCAACCATTCACCACTAGATAGTGGCAGCAATGGGACATGCTACAACCTCTGAGTTTCTACTACATACAATGAATTATAAAAAAAGATATTTTGAGTTGCAAGTTGACTTGCTGAGTTATTATCATAGATCAAAGAACCTATGTCTTCATGCCAAACATGTATCTTGCCGCTCAAACATTCCACATTCTGCCATTCATGCAAAGTTGATGGATATAAAGTTATCAATAAAACAAGATTAAATTAGAACACTGTAAAGATTTTTAAAAACAACTCTGATGCAAAAGAATAAACAATTAGAGAATTTAAAAACTTACTGTTTTGTTTATAATTTGCAATGTAGTTCTTGTCATGTGTTTGTGTGTATAAACATGTTGAATCAACACTTCTATTACTGTACTTGTTCTATTAAACACTTTTCTGAACTCTAAAATTTTACCTTTCCAATGTTTGCTAGGGTTTGCAAAATCCTTATGCCTGACCTTAAAACTCCCTCGAGTAATTGGGTGCATCAAAATCCAATCCAACTTATCGTACTTATTACAAATCCAATTACCGTCACTATCTTTCCTATTGAAGACCTTCACTGCAAGTATACTGATGTTTTTCCTTCGTGGAGACATCTATGATAACCAAATATAAAAGCTACCTATCAGAATGTGTATAATTTGTAAATGTTCTCTCCAAATGAAATGAATTTTAAATGGAGCAATTTAAAAAAAATATTGTACCTGTAATTCTTTTCACAAAGAAGCCCAAAGATGTTGAACAAGAAATTGACTTATAACAAGACTATTGTTCCTTCACTGGCAAATTCCTAGAGTGCAAAAACAAAAGAAATATTGAGTCAAAGCATACATATAACTTACATAGGCTTTGTCCAAATGAGTTGAAACTTAACCATGGAGCAATAGAAAAAAGTGACAATATACCTGTGGCTCTCTTTGCAAAGAAGGCCAAAGATATTGAAGAATTTGAGGTTAAAAAAATCATTGTTCTTCACTTGCGAAGACTTTTGGAGTAAAAAAACAAAAGAAAACTTGGTATGCATATAGCTTGCATACATTTTGTCCAAAATGAGATAAAATTTAACTATGGAGCAACAGAAAAATAAAACAACATACTTGTAACTTTGTTTATAAAGAAACCATAAGATGTTGAAGAAGAAGTTGAGTGTTCAAAAGATCATTGTTCTTAGCTGTAAGAGATTCCTAGAGTACCAAAACAAAATAAATTACATGTTAGGGAATGCACATAACTTGCACAAGTTTTGTCTAAACGAGATAAAACTTTACCATAGAACATCCGTGGGAGAGAACAATACACCTGTAAAGTTTTGTGAAGAAAATCTTAGGGCTTTGGTAGAACAAGCTCTACTCTCATAAAACATGCGAAACACACTCTGTGTTTGTGTAGAGGAAATGAAATTTCATAGGGTTACAAATAGGGCAAGCAACAATGAGGCTGTAAAATTTTGTCAAGAAGAAAGAAGAAACGGGGAAAGAGATATCATAAATTTGAGTTACGCCTAAGAAAGAGGGAAAAATTGAAAAGGAAAGAAATAAAAAGTCAAACATAAAAAAAAGAGTCCATATTTCTCCTAATGCACACTTATAATTATAGACAAATATATGGCCAAAAAAGATAAATTAGAATTACAATTAAAAGTGTTAAGCATATAATATTTGAACTACCTTATGACACATGATATAAAGCAAGTAATGTGCCATTTTTCTGTTATATAATATTATATACTTTTACTTTTTTGTTATATGTTATTATATACTTTAAATTTCTTTCTATTTTTAATGGCATTTCTCATTATTACACATTCATAGACATTTGCCCAGAATCTTTACATTTTCATATGGATTGGCAATTTTTAAGTTGCTAGTCCCAAGAAAAGTCCATACTATTTTGGCATTGGAAGGGTGCATTGGAGACCCTTGGATAAGTGGGCGTCAGGTAGCTTTTGTGCTTTTGTGGCGTCTGATTGTAGCTTTTGCGTACCAAGGTTAGGGCTTAGGTGTTTTTATTCGCCCAATCTACCCAGGATACAATTAACCCCTCTTGATTCGCAGGCAACTGGGCGACTGTGACTGCTGATACGACTCCGGCTTTCTCTCAATAAGAATATATGTATGGTGGCCCTGGGCTAACTATATAATATAATTATTATATTATATAGTTAACTTTTGTACATTATTATATAATGTGAAGCGACTTGTTGGGACGTAGAGCGATGTTGAGAATGTACAATTTTCCCATCCATTCAAAATATTTGGTTTGTTGAAATTTTACATTTTCGTTTTTTTAAGTACGTTCGAAAGCTTGTCACGCTTTCATTTTGGCCATATGTTCAAAAGATTATTTTCTTTCATTTTCATATAATATAATAATTATATGGTGACCCAATATATGTATGGTGGCCCTCCACCTTTCCTTAACTAATAGTATAGATGTATGGTGACCTTGGGCTAACAACCATGAAAGGATATATCATCATATATGTATGCGGCCTGCCATCCTACGTTGGGACGTAGAGCGACGACCCGCCTATTATCAAAGGTCGTCCCACCGGCCTCGACCTGCAATTATATGCCAGGACTAGCCCTTTCTTCTTCTTCTTCTTTAGGAGGAAGATGGCGTTTTGTACGTTCCTCGACAACTGATTTGGCGGCGGCCGATGCTTGCTACCCTTCTCCCGCTATTACTATTCACGGCACGTCCCGATCCCCAAGAAGATGTTTTACCTCCCCAGACATTGGAGAACGATTGGGGAGTTTTCTTCTGGAGGCCCCCTGGATTCCTGTGCAATCCCTTGCGCTATGCCAGCATGGTAGATAACAACGCCGCGAGCAGGCAATCATGCATCGAAAGGCGTTGTTGTTTCGAGGCTACATTGACTGCAGAGAAGGTCATGAACACCACGGACCCCAAACAGCAGAAAGCCTATGGATGCCAAGTGGGGGGGGATTGCTTCGACCTCAAGACATGGGAGCGAACCATCCCTGATCTGCTGGTTCGGATCGTAATCGTAGAGGGAGGCCGTGGGGGAACGGAGGTAGGCGGTGGGGGAACGGTGGGAACCGGTTCTGAGGACGTCTGCATACAATAATGTTTTAAATTGAAATTAAAAAATAATAAATCATTGAATAAATGCTTGATGTGTTAGTAACACCATTGGAGTGCGTGCGTAAATGTCTTGGGTTCAATTTTTGGAATTAAAGGTTCACAAAGTTCAAATTTGGGATTTATTATTTCACTTTTTTAAAAAGACAATTTCAATTTTTTTTCTAAGGGGCACCAGTGACGTTTACCGGTGCCTCCCCGTCATGCATTACAAAGGACAAACCATAGCACAAGTTATTTATCCTGATCCATTTCGAATCTTGCATGCCAAGTTCTCCCAAAATCGGGCCTTCAGGCAAGCTTTGATAGAGATTTCGGCCACAAGGAGCTAGTTGATATCTCCCCGATGGACTTGATGTGGGGTACTGGCGTCTCGCCGCAACAGGCCGTGCATGCAGTACGGAAGAGGGCACAACCTCTTGGGGAAGACGTTGATGAAGGTTCGTGATGCCCTTGGGAAGCAATGGGACTCATCAATGCGGAAGCGTACCCAGCGTTCCACATGAAAATAGCCTGAAAGAGCCAGCATGGATGGTCTTTTCTTCTTATCACGTTTTCATTTGAGGGTTCATGTAAATACTCCATCATTCAATATATTGCTTGCTTTGCTGACCTCAGCAAGCATAGAGGGTTTATGTAAATACTTCATCATTTAATATATTGTTGCACATTATTGATTAAAAAAACTAGGTTGATATGTGCAGTTCAGTAAAGGAGTTTGAAGTACTTCCATATGCAATTCTTGCATGCTTGTTATGTAGTAGTTTTATTGATGGTGTTTAGACATGCATCGTGTTTCGAAGCGAAGTAAGTTTGTAGATAAGTTTTTCTGTTATTTAAATACATGGAGAATGTTGAAAGGAGAATATGTATGCATATGTAGTTCAAGTCATTGATCGTGATTTTGAACATTCACATTTCTTTTGGTCATAGGCACCATGACCAAGTGGGAATAAGAATGGAAACATTGCATTTTCCAAGGTGATATCTAGGTAGGGTAAGCTTCTTGCGAGCAAGCCATCCGTCCTGAACGTCATTATTCTTTCAACGAGATGGTTATTATTACGTAATATGATGCATGCGAACTTATGCTAGTCTGATCTTTGGAATGCATATAATTGACTTGGCTTGACTACATTTTCGAGCAAACTATAACATTTTCATTCTTGTGATTTGCTTGGAGCATTAGGTCATCGGCTTGGCTTGACTACATTTTCAAGCAAACTATAACATCTTTCATTCTCATGATCTACTTGGAGTATTGGATCGAATGCAAAGCTTTCATGATGGAGCTCTATAATCATTTTGATGGATTGCCTGTTCATGATGCAAAGCCCGGTCCTTGGATGAGGATGTTCTGCTATAGCCATGTACTTTTGGATCAGTGGATTCTGTAGCATGTTGAAAGCAAACACATCCATAATATTGGATGTAGTCAAGTCAATTCTAGTAGATGACTGTGAAAGTGATCCACCATTCCAGAGACTAGAGGGATATTGAGAATAGATCAACGGTCGGTTCGCAATCGCTCTTGCCATTTTGTAGACCGAGATGGATGTATCAATGATGTTCAATAGTTGAAGCTTTAACGGCTTTGCATTGAAAATTTGTTTTGTGTAATCTGGTAAGAGTGACACCACCTATTTGTTTCTCTCTTTCCTCACAAGATGACAAGGTTGGCATTTAGTTATCATCATGTTGACTTTGTGTTGTTGGCATGTAAGGATGAGAATAGTGCTTGACAAAGCTGTTGTAACTTGTATTGTTTCTGTAGATGGATCGTTCTTTTGCAAGTTGACAGCATGATGTTGCATTGTGACTATACCACATGATGCACACATTGTTAGTCTTCCAATGATACTTTTCCATTCTGTTGCCCAAGATGATTCGAATTTTTCTATGTCGTAACAAGTTGCAGTAAATAGTTTTAGTGACGTTTATCTAGAAGCCATAGTTTTCCTTTTTTTAGAAGTCTTGAAGGATGCCTTATGACTTTGTTTCTTCGTAGTGCCCATTGATGCTAATGAGAATAATATGTTTTTATCATAAAATTGCAATATACTTGTTCATGGAAAAACATGCTAAACTTCGCAATTTCATTTAAAAAAAAGGATAGTTTATTTTTTCGACGTGTAACGATGATGATTTTTTAATTCTTAATAGTAATTCTAATAAAATAAATAAATGAAATCAATAAACAATAAAAATACTTCAAAAACTTAAAAAAATAAAATAAAATGAGAAAACATGCTATATAGCATGCCAAAGAGTTGGCACAAATCTCTTTGTAATCAAATAATTATGGGAGAATGTGCAATTTCCCCATCCATTCAAAATATTTGGTTTGTTGAAGTTTTACATTTTCGTTTTTTTCAGTACGTTCGAAAGTTTGTCACGCTTTCATTTTTGCCATATGTTCAAAAGATCATTTTCTTTCATTTTTGTTTCACTACTATTTACTAATCTTAAAAAGAACGAATGATAAAGATTTGAATCTAACCTTAATAAACTAAAAAGATGAAGGACAAAATTGTTTAAACTAATCCTCAAAAGAATGAATGACGAAGATTTGAATCTAACCTTTTAGCTTGCAAAATTACCCTATTGAAATCCTCACAGATGAAACAGGTAGGGTGGTCTCATGCCAACCAAACCCTATTGAAACTAAACTATGTGAGGGAGGAGATAAAACAAATATGGGCTAGCCACTTCATCCCACCTAACTCCTTGACCTGCTTGGAGTAAAGTCATTAGGGATACTTAGTACTTCCTCAAAGACACTAAAACAAGAGCAACCAAGATTAGGAGGAAGGACATCAAACAATCTATAAGGAGGTAGTAGCCCTAGAAATAGAAGTGGAGAATGGAAGAGAAGGTCTCCACTTCAAGTTACCTAAGGCCAAAACAAAGATTAAAAAAAAAAAGGATTTTTTAAGACCGAATCCTTGCAATATTTTTCTAGGTCTTGATGGGTAGGGAAAGAATATCGATTGTCTAAAGATAAATTTAACTAAGGATATGGAAATAATGCCCCTCCTCAAAAAAGCACATAGCCAATATGCCTCATCCCAAGAAGAAAACCTAGATATTTCCTACCATTATTTTTCTGTAATATTTAGCCAACCCTCAAAATCAAAATTTGAAAAAACTAAGATTAGAGCATAGATAGCCCAATGGCATAAAAGATTAGTTCCCGAAGAGATTAGCCACATATTAGATTCCAATTTCATTGAGAGTGAACTCTCAAACACAATTCATGCATTGGCTAAGGGCAAGACACCAGGCATAGATGGACTTCCTAACACATTTTATCAGGAATTCAATGAATTTATAGTCAAACATCTTATTTGTGTATGGAAGGAGGTTGTCTCAAAAAAGGGACTCTCCCTTGCTGCATCACTGAAGGAATAGTTAAACTGATATATAAAAGAGACGAGAAGGAAGACCTAGCTAACTGGAGGCCTATCAATAACCTCAATATATAAGGTCTTCAAAAAATATTTAGCAAGGAGACTATATGCACATTTGGACTCATGGATTCACAGAGAACAAGAGGGATTTATCAAAGGAAGTTATATTTTGCATACCATAATAGGCATGTTAGAAGGCATTTATTATACCCAAATAACCAATCAAGATTTTGTCTTCCTAAAGATTGAGTTTGACAAGGCCTATGATAGAATTGAATGGGACTTGATCCTATAGTCACTACAAGACATGGGCTTGGGAGGAAGGTTTATCCATTTTGTCTTCACACTATTTGGAATGCTTCAACAAGGGTGGCACTCTACACTAAACTCACTAACCCTTACCTCCTCTAACGATCCATAAGATAGGGATGTCCCCTAGCCTTGTTGCTTTATACCATTGCAAATGACACCCTTGGGTGGCTTTTGGAGGAATAAATGAGTCAAGAACCAATACGTGATTGAAATACCATAAGGGAACAAGCAAATAATCTTTAATCTTTTTGCAAATGACAAAAATTCCATAGTGAAAAATGAGGAGCAATGCCTTTGAATATTCTAGAAGCATCTCGAAACTTACTAATGATTGTATAACATCAAGGTCCTTAATTAACCATAGCAAAATAGGCATAAAATCATCACTAAAACCAATAGCTCAATGGCTAAAGGATGTAGCTTGCCACATTATCCCTAAAGGAAAAATCTTTAGGTTGCTAGGTATACCGATAGGATTCAAAGTCACATTTGAACAAAGATGGCAAAGGATCATGGATAAATTAAACAAAAAACTAGACAGGTGGAAAGGTGTTAAAAAAGGGCTAGCCTCCAAGAGACTAGTCTTGCATCACTTCATCTACTAACTATGTACATATTTTTTGGCTGGCTGGAAGCCTAGCAATGCATGGCTACATTAGATGGACTCTCTATGTCACATTTTTTTATGGAGCGGTGACTTTGATAGACATAAGCTCCCTAAAGTAGGATGGAAAACCTATACTTTAGACAAAAAATAAGAGAACTTGGAATCCCTATGGCAAGCAACAAAGCTAACAATGATTTGATTGATAAGGAGCCAAATCAAACAAGCTAAAGACTAGGCCAAAACTCAGATTTCTCATCTTTGGTAGTTGAAAATTGCAAAAATGTTATGAACCTCTTTAAGAGAAATATCCTCTCTAGAAAGATCAAACTAAAAGCAAGGAAGGCATCTTATTCAAAAATTTTGGGAATCCTAGCAGGATTTTTAAGAAGAATTTTGGATTACAGTTAATGAACTAAAGAAATCCCTTTGGGCAACATGTGACTCTGTTTGGTTCAATCTATTAGTGCAACCAATCTCAGATAGAGATATTAAACATATAGCCAAACTACCTAAGAAAGGGACTAGAGAGTGGAAGGAACTATGGAATTATCAAGAAAAGAGATGGTCAACATTGGAAAACTAGAGGAAAATTTTCAATTAAACATTCAAGACATGGACTTGATCACCAAAAGAATGAATAATTTGACTCTATCTAATCTCTTGTTTATTCAGTTTAACATGCATGTGAGATTAGAGAACTTCCATTTGAAAAAAATATTGTGCCTATTACTCCTTCCAGATCTCAGGAGATTGGACCATGACCTAATCAACAAACTCGACCAAAGATGGAGCTCAATTAGGATTGTGATCAATGGTACTATAGATTTGAACAAATATGGTTGGTAACTATCAGCCCCAAATACTCATGTTTTCTTTAGCTGATTCTTCATAAAGCTCTATGGACTAATATTATGGAATGTTTTTACCTTGGCATCTATGTAGGTGGCTTCAAGTTCTAGGATAATGCAAAACATATCTAGCCTAGATTTTCTTAGAAGTTCCCCTTATTGGTTGTTGTATAAGTTTTGGGGAAGAATGTGAGAATGAAACTATTTTGAACTTAACCAACTTGATGAATTGCCACCATGAACATTAGTAAACAAAGGGGGGGGGGGGGGGGGGGGAGAGAAAGAAGGGAGTTGACACCACATTGTTGAAGCATGTAGGGTTGAAGGTCTAGTGCAAAGGTAAGACATAGAAAGGTATACAGAGATTGAGAGATGGAACAAGATAAAAGAAAGGGAATTTAGAATTTGGAAGATTTAATGGAGATAGATATAGGTGAAATCGAGTGACTTCATTTCATATAGCTTAGCAGAGCAATCAAATACATTTGATAGATTTGATAGATATGCCTAGACAAAGGCACATGTACACACTTGGAACAATAGCCCAACACAAACTAAGACTATATATTAGTATATATAATAATACACGAATAATATCTATTGAACATAGCTCAACAACTATAGATAGCACCTCAAAATCCCATGCATACATCAATCTACTGATGGAAGATGGTAGTCGACACCACCTAGACAATATATATGAATAGAAATGAAAAAATCCTTGTAAATAACCTCTATGGACCTTTAGAAGCACTTTAGCCATATAATTAATTATATTAGTAGAAAAACATGGTATAGATGCCACCCAAAATTTTAAAAAAAACTCCATATTTGTCATTTGTACTATGTCTACCAAAGGTAGAGATCAAGAATCAAGTGGCGGAAGCCCTGTTTGAGCATAAAATCTCCATTTCCAGCTTGCTACCTTGTTCTTGACTATTATTCATAGCCCAAAATAGTCCACATGAAGAGCACAAACCCATAAAAAATCCTATTTGATGATCAAGGAAGGTTCCCCTAACATTTGGGACCAAGAATCAAGTGATAGATCGCCTCAAAGACCTTGTAAGAGATGAAGATATTCAAGGACAACTTGCTACCCTATCTTCTTCTATTTTTCATATTCAAAATAGTCCCAATACTCCCCTCTGTCCTCTCCAATGTATGAACCTCTACCCCACTTACTTTCTTTGGCTCTTCTCCTATCTTTCCCTTGTATCCTCTCCTAGTTAGCATGCCATCGCCTTCGACTTTGTGGCCACGTTGGACAGTAGCCACCCAATTATTCTTGTTGGCACCCCTAAATCTATGTTGAATGGTCTTCTTAATCTTATGCTTCATTCTCCATCACATAGCCCACAAAACAAGTCACTTAAGTGACTAATCACTACTCAAAGCCATATGGCAATTAACTTGCAACTATTCTTTATAGTGTGCAGTCCTTGCTAGACATCACCATTTTTGGACCTTGTTACTTCTACATACAAACTTAGATCTCAATCAACTTTGAAGGGGCCTTCTCGAGGTATCAAAGTCCATTCTAGATGCACCTATTACCATTAATTTACTTCTGATTGAAATAGTTTTCAACATCTTTAAATCTTCCTTGCTTGTCCATTGCAGTCTCTTATAACTATTTTGTTCACTTGGATCTCTGAACCTACACATCTTTTGGCATATGTGAGAGTATTAGTATTTACTAGATTCAAAGTTTTCCTCATCCATATCCATGTCATCCTCTTCTTTCTCTTCCACACTATTGAGGACAATATTGGTACCTAGCTCATATACTATAGACTTCCCTCTCTTAAAGATTTTGATTTGTTTACAATCAAAATGCTCAATGCTACTCCATCCATCTCACTGAGTGAATATGTAGCATTGCCATGTATCTTCCACAACATATGGATCAAACCATCACTTAGAGACCTTATGACTAGCACTATGTTGATTGTTTAAGCTACTATCATAAATCAGCACCCAATCTCCTTCCTGTAGTATGGCTCTTGGCCAAAGTCTATGTCTCTTATCAAACCACTTCTTGTTTTGAAACCAAATCAGCACCCAATCTCCTTCCTGTAGTATGGCTCTTGGCCAAAGTCTATGTCTCTTATCAAACCACTTCTTGTTTTGAAGCCAAATTGCCTCAATTTTTCCACTACTACTTTAATGTCTTTTGGCCTTTGTTCTAGCTATCTTATATGTAAAGTTAGCAATTCCTCTCTACTCAAGCCCTCTTTCCAAGGCAATACACTCCAACTAGTAGCCATCTCCTTTATGGCATGATGTGCTTTTGACTATAAATCAATATAGTTGGTATATATCATGTAGCAGCACTATGAGTTGCTCTATCATCCCATAAAGCATATGGGAACAATTATTTCCACTCTTTTATCTTCCATCCACATGACTTGGCCAAGACCTTACCGATAGGTGAATGTCACGTTTCACTTTTGCCATTGCCTTTAGAATTGTAAGTTGAAGCAAGAGCCAACTTTATCCCTAATCAAGAGGAAAACTCTTATGCTTCATCTACATCCATTTTTTTCTTATTTGCTAGAATTTTCCCACACATCCATATCAACATAGGCCTTACATCATTTGAATAATTTGCCTCCTTCAATGTTGGTGTAGAATTCAACAACTTCTTTAGATTTCGAACAGACTTTGTATGCTTTCTCTCCTAATGAAACTTCTATCCCCTTCTCAATAACTAATAAAGGCTTTAAGCCACATGCACAAAATGAGAAAACTACATTAGATAGAATATGCATACACCAAAAAACTTTTTGAATTCTGATACATTGAAGCATATCTTTTGCAACTTGCTAATCCTATCAATCTTAACTAGTGAGAGCTTTCTATTATAAGGGGCACACATATGCCCTACAATCGGCACTTCCTCGACATCAAAGATAGAATTTGCACCTCTAGTTGAGTCGAAATCTTTTCATAGTCATTTAAACACACTATTAGTGAATTTGGGATTTTTCCACAAGTTTAGGACTCATAGTCAAAACTTTCTCTTTGCTATAACTCTCACACTGTTGCTCCGAATTTATTGTTCAATAGCTTAATAGATTTCACTTTTCATAAGGTTTTTGGTGTGTCAGATGATAGCTTTGGGAAACTTAAATATATCTTTTTGGAGTCCCAACATTCTAAATAATGAAGAATGGGACTTGAAAGATTCCCAAATTCACTAAAATTATGTTGTTATGTGATTAGCAACAAGAAACATCCTACAACCCTTCTCATCCAACTCCTCATTCTTCTTATGCAATTCATAGCCCTTAAGAGGGACATATTCCAGGAAAGGCATAGCGAGTTTTGGGATGTATTCTCTTAAGACCTTATGCATCACATTCTTCATGTGGGAAATTGAGTTAGTTGCCTTCTGTGGAAGGGTACACATACACACCAAGTCAAGTGGCATCCTCATATAATATTGTCCAGTACCTACATTCTTGATCGTGACCTTGTTGATCGACTACATATCATGTATGAATTGCAATGTCCCATTCTTCTTCAAAATTGTAAACCAATGATTGGGATATGGATCTAAAGAGGGATCCAAGATCCTCATTCTAATCTTCTCATTTAAGAGCTCCATCAACTTAGGCAAGTATGCCTAGAGGCACGTCTAGAGGCACATGAATTAGTTTAAGACTCCATGAAACATACATAATTGTAAAGATGACCATATGAGCTACAACAATTAGCTCAATGCAGCCAATTTCAACAGGTTGAAAAGAAAATGCCTTCTCATGCTTAGCTAACATTTGCAAAACAATCATTTTTAGTTGGCAAGAGGAACCCATCACATCCAACCCTCAATTCTTTTAACGACTATGTAGTGAACTTATGTCCCACACCCGCTTGCAGGTCAGGCAGACTTGGCTATCTAGCCCATCACTATGAGGGAATAAAGGCAAAGCCATAGGCTTAACCTTTTGGTCAAATTTTTTATATTTTGTTTCCACAATTGCTTTAGCCCACTTTCATAGCCCTTTACATTAATGTTTAGCAAATTCACTTATAACATCAAATATATATAAAGTACATACATAAAAGATATGATTTTTAATCAATTTTTTAGCATTAATGATTACTATAATTTCACTTACCATATCAATAAAATTCAGCCCTGAAACCCCAACCCCAAAATACAGTCATCTATAGCCAAATTACCATATTTCCTAAGCTCTTTTTTAGCCTAATGTAGATATTTCTTTTTAGCCTTGTACATGGCTTCAATACTTTTAAATCTCCCTACACTACTTGCTATCCATTCCTTAAAACTAGCGACAAACACAGTTTCTCCTTTTCTTTGAGTCATAAATATCTTCCAAGCAACACTCCCATAGCCTCCACTTACAACTGTGTTGTCCAAAAACCCTTGAGTTCTCTAACATTAGATGAAACTAGATAATCTTTGAGAGTATCCCTATTACGGGGATGATTTACACACACAATTAAGAACTGAACTACTCTTTATCATTTCTGCTTTGCACATGAGCATGAAGAGATCTCTTGACTATGGTATCGCATATAGTTCTAGAAGTGCTCTTATGGGGAATTGTGACTCAGATTGGGCAAGAGACAATGATTCTAGAAAATTAGTTTTTGTGGGAGCTTTCACTCAACTACCAAGACCCATGGACCACTTATTGTTTCAAGCGTTCCAAGCCGAGCACTAATGGCTACCTCTCACATAGCCGACGCGCCATCCATGTCTACGGGTGTAGTGAGCTTACCTCCATGCCGATTGAGTTACCTCCTCTCTTGCGCACTCTGGTAGCTCCACGATCCAAGTTCCAGCTTCAAGCAAGCTCCATCCTCAAGCTCCACGCTCCAAGCTCCATCACCGCGAGCAAGAGAAGAGAAGAGAAGAGAAGAGAAGAGAAGAGAAGAGAAGAGAAGAGAAGAAGAGAGGAGAAGATGGAGAGCTTCTCCATTCCATGATCCCTCACCCTCACCCACTCACTCCCTCACACTCTCGCACACACTCCCTCTCTCAAGCACAAGCTCAAGCAAACAAGAAGAAGAAGAAGAAGAAGAAGAAGAAGAAGAAGAAGAAGAAGAAGAAGAAGAGGAGAGCTACTTTTGGCCACACACAAGAATGAGCTTCCCATTCACTTTTCAACTTTATATACAAAACCCTAAATCCCTTTTGGGCGGTCATCCCCTTTTCCCTTTTTTACATGGCCGGCCGTAGCCTAGGCCCTTTTTCCCATTGTCCTTCTATCTTCCTAGCTTCCTTTCCACCGCCCATCTATATTTACAAATTGCAGGGTGAGAGCCTGGCGCTCCCTGAGTTAAACCGCGGTGCACTTGCGCTCTTTTACACAAGTTTTGTCTTGCGCTTTTCCTGGTGCGCCTTTGTCTTCCATTTCTCTTGCCTTAGCCTTTGTCTTTGTCTTTTATTTTAGCTTTCTGGATTTTCCACTGCCTGGCACTCTTTTACAAGGTTTCAGGGTGCGTCTTTGTATTTTAAAATGCACCTTTTCCCTTTTGCAGCTACCTTAACACAATATTAGTGAGTTTGGGAACCTCCCGATTCCCACATTTTGAATACTAAGAAGGTGGCACCCAGATAACATGCCTATAAGTTTCTCAAAACCATATGACATGACCTATCATTGGAAAGCACTCGAAAAATGGAATCTATTGAGCTATAGAGCTCTCGATTTGGAGTTATGATGTTGATGTTATAACAAATACAAATATTTGACCACGTGCCCCAAACTTATGGGAAATTCCCATATTCCCCAATATGGTGTTCCTTGGATTTTTAAGGTTGCCCTTGTGCTTTTGGCCTTTTCTCCTCTTCCTTCTTTAGCCGAGCTATCTTTTTTCTGCCTTTGCCCTGCATCTTTTTTATTTCCTTTTGCTTTCTTCGTGTTGGGGTTAACATTACCCCCCTCCTAGACGAGTGCCAGTCCCATGGCACTCACTGTCGTAGGTAGCAGGCAGTAGCATGCACCGAAGACGTGGGTGTCAAGGACGGTTGTGGTCTGCTTTGGGGGAGTTTTGAGGTTGGTGTGGATGAAGGTCGGTGGGGCACTAGCTGTTCCGAGTGGCATGGTGATATGATTGTTGTAGGGGGCGATAGGGTGACTCTTTGTTGGGAATGGCCACTCATAGCTGGCACGGGGGTTGGTGTGCGTGGAATGCTCCTAGTGGAGTTTGGGCATGATGATTCTCTGGTGATTGGCATGAGGGAGTGAAGGACAAGAGTTTAGAGTGGAGCGTTGAGGTCGAGCTGATGACGCTTTCATTGGAGTCTTTAATACTTGCAATTGGAAAACCTTTCAGGTGGTCTCTCCCTAAGGGGTAGTGCTAGTTGTGTTAGCATGCACAAGACATATTTGGATGAGTTTGGGAGACAGGTCAAACTCTAAGCAAGCTTGGAGTGTTGTCTTGCACTTGAGGACCCAAACTGTGTATAGACTTTCGTGCAGATATTATGTGAGGGTCCATGCATACTTAGATATTATGTAGGTAGAAGACTGTGGCATGGTGGCTCATAATGTCGTGGGGATGAAGCAGAGTGGTGCATGGTGGAAAGAAGTACATGTGAAGGTGGGTGCGCCATCCTGTGCATTGTGATTGTAGACATAGCAAGATAGGGCACGGGGGTAGTGTTCGAGCCGTAGGTGGGCGACATTGGGCCTGTGGATGAGAACGGGGTATTGTTCATGGTCATTCGTGCGGTGCGTGCCCCAATTCGTTGCCATGATTCTAAGGTAGAGTGTGAGAGGAAATTGTGGGGATGGTTCAGGGTGACAGGTTTAACCAGAGGCGAGACAAGCTTCCTAGGGCTATCCTGCGCTTGATGTGCCCTGAACTATTGTGGGTGATGCTAGGGGGCTAGGGGACTAGAGACGGAGCCAGCCAACCAAGATCACTGGACACACCTAATTTGAGGACCCCTAGGTGCGGTGATGTGCTCGTGGGTGCTTTTTTTTTTGCCACAGTAAAACCATTGCAATATGCTAGGGCTATGAACCTTTCAGTGGGTCAGGACATGTCAAGCCTCGGAGGCTTGGGAAATGGATATGACCGTGATGAATTTGCCCTAGCCTCGTTGTTAGAGAAGTCGTTGTTGCAATATCGGTACGATTGCAGTGCCCCCCATCGTGAGTGTAGAGCGTGACCCAAGAAGAGAGTGTAGCCCATGACTACGCATGGGTTCGTGTGGTGTGGGCACTCGCGAGGGTGATTGTTCGCGTTCAGCATTGTGACTTTGTTGCAATTAGTGCACGGTCGTGGTTTTGAGGCATTGAACATGTTTGTACGAAGACCTGTGTTATCCTACATCCACTTGTCACGTCGTGAGAGCACATGCTTGACTTCGTTAAGTAATTCAACAGATGCAGTTATGTTAAAACATGACTTTTTGAAATGCTATGATGTTAATTGCACTGCCCATGCGATTGCTTGTCAAAGATGCGGCATACATTAGCGATAGGCAGAAGAAGTTGCACAAGTGGGGGGTTTCCCTTTCACCCATCATAAGACAAAAAGTTAGGTCCTGATAACTTGTCAAACTGCTTGTACATCATAGGGCTTAGTCGATTTCTACTAGGCAGGGCGAGTCCGATTGGTTGGGTGTTGGGTTGGTGCTGGTGTGGGATTGTCATGAGGTCGGGCAGGGCACATGTCAGCCGGGACATGGATGGTATAGTCCCGGGCCGCCACCATGGGGGATTTGTGCAACTGGTGTTGCCACGGCTTGCACGCTTAGCTGAGCTTTGACTTTCTTGGTGCGAGGATTTTTAGGCCTTTGTCTGGGACTGTGCCATTTAGGTCTGCGTTTCTTTGCATATCTCTTGAGAGTGGGTACATAGTGCACCGGTGGAGGGGCGCGTGCCGCGTGCTCTCATCATCCGCAAAGAGCGTCTCTACATGCCAGCTGTCCATGGTTCTCCATGTTTCCCTTCTGGAGGCCTGCCAAATGCAATCCAAGGGTTAGGCCTTGATACGGAATAAGATTGTTCGCATAGGAGGGATTTCATTGTGGGTTGTCAAACGCATAGGACTAGAAGAGAAGGTGCGGAACATGTTGTACTCATTGTAATGGTGTCCCTCTAGCCTCTAACTACGAGCAGATCTTGACTCACACCGAGTTACATTGGTTGGTGGTCCTGCGTTTGGAGGGCTCATCCTCGGAAGGATAGGCCGGGAAGGGAAAAGTGTGTAGAGAGGGACTGCACCTAGCTTACATCATTAGGGATGTTGGTCAGGGCTTTTCATGGTGGCAATGCGGGGTGCATGCCCTTTGCCCGGAGGCAGACATGATCCCGTGAAAGGGGGACCAGCCTAGCGTAGCTTGTTGGTCCCGATTCTTCTGTCTACACTTGAATTTTTATTGCTTGTGTGTGTTGATAATGTCTATACAGGGTGACACAAAAATCATTGTTTACATATATACATTTTTTTTGAATCCTTGTCACTTCACGAGGATAGAAACCAATTGTAGAACTCGGGATTGCACTGGAGCGTGGCACATGCATCTAGTACATGTGGCAACTTACTCAATACTCATAGATATTTCCCCACGTCGAGTAGCATGAACCTTGTCCGAGTCTACTGGCGACATGTAACTCCTCCTCAGTGAGAACCTTATCAAGCAGAGGGTTTTCTTGGCTTGGTTCAGCCAAGTCTTTGCCCTGAATGGCAGTCAGCACTCGAAGGGAAGTTGGTGCCACATAGGTTGGGTCTCTTTGGGATTGCCATTTGGCCAATCGCTCCTTAGAGACTGTCATGATCTGAGCCCCTAGTTCGGCCATTGCAACGTGGCTTTCACACCAACGCTGCTCAAATCGACTTCGGCCTGCTGACAGTCGATTTAGTTGCTCTATGTCTAAGTGATTCAGTTGGCAGAGCGCCTCATTGAATGTGTTAGTTAAGCATAGTTCGTCGGCTTCCTCGCCTGAGATGAGTAGAAAGCGTTCGTGCAGGAGCCTGCTATAGTGCTCGTCAAGGTGTTCCTGCTCTTTCCAAGATAAAGGGAAGGGCAAGTAGTCTCCGAGCTGCTCTTTAGGGAATGCGTGCATGTCTGCCAGGACATAGACACGTGCGAACACCTTGAGCTTGGTATCCAAGTCAGCTAGGCATTATGCGACACCTCTATGTTCGATGAGGGCTTGCTCGGTTGCCATCTCACACAAGGTTCTAGGAGTCTACCTGGGCTTTAGCATAGCTGGGGGCTAAGGCCTAGAAGAGCAAGATTGATCAATGCTAGGAGTACTCATGCGCTTGGGGCTCCCATGTTTCTCTTGAGGCTTCGTCATTGTGTCATGGTTCTCTTTGGATGTGATTGGTATGAATTTGTCGCCTTGTTGTGGCAGCGTTATCTCCACTCTTGATTGGTCGATGAGAGTTCTATTGTCGGTGGATTGAGGGTTGCAAGCAACTGTTGACGGCAACGGCTGCTTTAACTTTTTAGAGCACACGGATGTATCTGAGGTTTCACCGCTATTAGGAGAGGCATCAATGGGTTCATTAGTGGATGGATATGATGCTTTATTCCCTAGCTCTCCAGCGCTCTTGGTTTCAATGCTCTTGGGGTCCACGACCACCTATAGCTGCTGTTGTTTGCGCTGCTTTCTCCTCTTTCTCTTGGTCAGTGAAGGCATATCTCTCAATGGTTTAGGTCCTTGGACTAGGTCAACCGTTGTTGTGCTTGGTTGGGCCTTAGCATTTCCTTTCTCTAGTGTGTCCTCATGGAACATAGCCACGACCTGCTGAATAGCCTTGCCAGGTTGAGTGGTTTGGTGCGCCATCTCCTTGGCCACATCTTTGAGGGGTTTCTCCTCGAGCCTAGGCTTTAGGTGCTTGGGGCAGATTGGAGTTGTCAAGGATACTGGTTGCGGCACCTCCTCCTCAGATGAAGTGTTAGGGACACGTTCTGCAAGGGGTGTGGTCACAGCCGAAGGTTGTGACTGCTACTGCGATCCCTGATTGGGAGCAGTGGCGTTTAGTCCAGTGGGTTGGTTACTCCTTGTGGATCGCAAGGTGGAGTACTTGTGGTGATTGTACGTGGTCGTGTCTTTTTTTGTCCTCTGAACACTCACCTATGTGGATCAATCCTGAGTTGATCCAGTCACATTGGGTCGCACGGGAGTATCCTTGGGCCGAGAGCTATGGCCAGTGTCATGTTTCCCCTCTTGGGTGTTTGGAAGCTTTAATGGAGACAGAGGTTGGGAGCGAGCCCCTGCCATTGACAGCTGTCATTGTGCCTCCTGGGTCCGTTTGGGAAGAGAGGACATAGGGGACCTAGGACTCTTAGGCAGACCTGGCACCGACTGAATGATTTGCTTGTGATTGTTGGAGGATTCCGTCGTTAGCTTTGCTGAGCAATCAGCCTTATCATGAGTGACGTTGTGCCTGTGGTGCTCCTTGTCCCCTTGGGAAGTCAAAGGCTCCTTGGCCACTAGTGGACCTCGTGCACACTCAACAGATCCCTCTGATATCTGCTTACTAGGCAAGCTAGGCTGAGGATCTAGTATTTGATGGGTCATGTTCGGTTTCTTGATTTCAATCGTGAGGGGCACAATCACTCCCATATTTTTGGTCTGAGACTCAGATTTTCGTTTAGGGATCCTCCCATGCCTCGTTTCTTTTGACCTAATTTGGGCTCCTGACCGAAGTGGTTTAGCAGGGGGTTTCGGTACCCAAATCCATTGGTTGCCTGCATAATACCCTTGAGCACGAAGCGACGCCTTGGATATCCATCGTGGCATCGTGCCAGCTCTCCATGGATGCCTTTGTCTATAAGGCTTGGGCTTCTTTCGTGATCTTCTATGATATTTGTAAGTCCAAGCCCTATCCTTGGGCTTATCTCCTAACCTCTTTGTTTCAAGTATGGCCTCACTTACTGGTTCTCTCCGTTCAACCTACGCTTGTATCAACTCTTTCAACAATTCCCTGCTCTCATTACTAGGCTTGCTTGGTATGTCAGAATGCTCCTTCCCCTTCCCTCGAGGTTTGGTGAGGTCACCCTTGCTAAAAGTCGTGATTATCCTCACACTTGGTAGTGCTAGGTGTATCCTCTGTGCTATATAGTCGGCTTCACACTTCGTTGGCTTTTTGAAGGGCCTTCCTAGGAGGATTTCCTTTCCACAATTCTCGCTATTTGGAGGAACATAGAACATGACTGGCAATCTTTCTATTTCAATAGTTACAAGGATCTGCACTTCCCTAGGAGTGCTTGTGGGTTTTCCCCGTGAGGCTTAAGAGTTGCATCTATCGGTTTGAGTTGACCTAGTAGAGTCCATGCTTCGTAAGTCAAGATATTGAAATCTGCTCCTTCATCAATGAGAGCATCAACACTATGCTCTCTTTTTGCAGTGAGTTTGACCCTAAGATACGCAGGTGGTACTATGTCTTCATCATCCGGGTCTTGGTTTACAGCTTCAAGCCTTCTGATACATGCCCTTGAGTCCCTAGCTACATAGTCAGATGGGGATTCTCCACGGAGATGTTGGGTTGTCTGTGCAGCGCTGCTCAGGGTACATCTATCATCAGGACTATCATGTCTAGTCATCTCTGCATTGGTAGCTTGATGATGTTGCATTCTGCTTTGACTAGATGTAGTTTGAACACAACGTACATGTGTCCTTGTAGTGTGGCATTTTTGCCCTTGATGGCTAGATTGGCCCGTTAAGGTTCTAGGGTCTCTATTTGCCTCTATTCGGGTGCGGGCTTTTGGTTGCTCCTTTTCAAGTGAGCATCCATGCTCACGTAGGGCCATTACTGCCCGAGGGTCTAAGTTGGAGGGCCTGTCACGACGCGCGTTTTCTCTCCAACCTACTTGGGGAGGATGCAGAGGGGGCAGAGCCCCCTTTGTGGGGGTCCGGAGGGCGGTCCCCTCGCTGACCCGCAGGGCCATTACGGTAAACACCATGCACAACTTGGAGGATTGTTCAACCAAATCTTGCACCACTTGCTCAAATTTTCAGCCCAATGGTGGATCTAAGATGCGCCTTTCACTCTATGTAGCCCGTGGGGTCAATTTCGGGGTTTAGAGTTTTTCTAATTCATTGCCTCATTCGTTTTTGGGTCCAATCAAGCTTTTCCACTCAGCGGTTTGCGTCCAAGTCCCTGGTCTCGCAACTGCCTACCCTAGCTGCTAAGCGGCTGCGCCCTACGATTTTGCCTATTCCATGCGCCAGAATCAAGTTCTAAGTGTTCTAAGGGCTTTCGATAGTTCGCACTACTGAGTGTTGGCCGGTTCAGGCAAACTTTTCTGAAAAGTTGGTGAAACTGCACACTCGGCCCAACTGGTTTGGATTGCAGGGTCTGAGTACCCAATTCAGCACGTTCGAGGGCCAACTGGGAAGGGCCGTATGTAACTGTCCGAATGCACAACTGTGTCCGAGGGCTGAGTGGGCCGAGGCTAGGTCAGGTGGCCGAGTGGGCCGAGGCTGAACTCTAAGGTAGTCCGAGTGCTCGATTCGGACGGCCCAAGTGTGGGTGGCCGAGTGATAGTGGCCGAGTGGGTCGAGTCGAGCGGTTCGAGGGCTGATTCTAGGCCTCAGACCAAAGTCGTCGTTACTCGGACGTGCTAGGCGCCACGCGTCTTTTCGTCGACTCTCACGAAATTCGTCGTGCCGGGTGCTGGAGGCCCTCCCCCTTGTCAAGCAGCTCTAGATCTATCCTACTACTGTAGGGGAAGGTGTAGAATTACTTGGGCTGGCCAAATATCTCTCTGATGCCAAGATTGAAGTGGATCCCCTCACCAAGCTTTCCTATTCTCTCCTGCTCTCCTGAAACCCTGCAATGCACAATGTGGCCTTTCTTGCCACTTTTGGCCCTTATACCGCTTCCTGGGTATGGTATTGATGCCCCCAATGGCTCACTTCCCGATCTTAGGCATCACCAACAAGTTTTTTACCACTTTTGCACGATTCTTGCCCTCTGTTCTAAGCCGAGCACTAATGGCTACCTCTCACATAGCCGACACGCCATCCATGTCTACGGGTGTAGTGAGCTTACCTCCATGCCGATCGAGTTACCTCCTCTCCCGCGCACTACGGTAGCTCTACGATCCAGGTTCCAGCTTCAAGCAAGCTCCATCCTCAAGCTCCACGCTCCAAGCTCCATCACCGCGAGCAAGGGAAGAGAAGAGAAGAGAAGAGAAGAAGAGAGGAGAAGATGGAGAGCTTCTCCATCCCGCGGTCCCTTACCCTCACACACTCACTCCCTCACACTCTCACACTCCCTCTCTCAAGCACAAGCTCAAGCAAGCAAGAACAAGAAGAAGAAGAAGAAGAGCAGAGCTACTTTTGGCCACACACAAGAATGAGATTCTCATTCAAATTTCAATTTTATATACAAAACCCTAAATCCCTTTTGGGCGGTCATCCCCTTTTCCCTTTTTTACATGGCCGGCCGTAGCCTAGGCCCTTTTTCCCATTGTCCTTCTATCTTCCTAGCTTCCTTTCCACCGCCCATCTATATTTACAAATTGCAGGGTGAGAGCCCGGCGCTCCCTGAGTTAAACTGCGGTGCGCTTGCGCTCTTTTACACAAGTTTTGTCTTGCGCTTTTCCTGGTGTGCCTTTGCCTTCCATTTCTCTTGCCTTAGCCTTTGTCTTTGTCTTTTATTTTAGCTTTCCGGATTTTTTACTGCCTGGCACTCTTTTACAAGGTTTCAGGGTGCCTCTTTGTATTTTAAAATGCACCTTTCCCCTTTTGCAGCTGCCTTGGATTTTTAAGGTTGCCCTTGTGCTTTTGGCCTTTTCTCCTCTTCCTTCTTTAGCCGAGCTATCTTTTTTCTGCCTTTGCCCTGCATCTTTTTTATTTCCTTTTGTTTTCTTCGTGTTGGGGTTAACAGTTTTGAATATTGTTTCTCTTTAGGTTCATGAATCTTCTCTTGGATCACTAAGCAGCAACCAAATGTGGCATTGTCTTCTACCAAAGTAGAGTAGCTTGCTTTGCTACATGTGAAGCAATATGGTTAAGCACTATGGCATATGGGAGTACATGATGAAGATCCAACAATGTTAAGATGTGACAAAGAGAGTTGTATTGCTATTGTCAAAAATCTAAATTTTCATGCACACACCAAACACATTAAGATCCAGTATCATTATATGTGTGTCTTGATTGAGGAGGGGATATAGAGCTAGTTGACTATCTCAACAGAGGAGAATGGAGCAGATATCTTCACCAAAGCTCTTACAAAGGATATCATTTTAATTCATTTTTAGAGGCTCATTGTTAGGTTGAGGATGTAGTTCAGGACATTGAGAGGGGGGGTGTTACATATGCTCAATGCCCTACCCTTGTAAGGTGCCCATCCCACCAATGATCCATGGTGCTGTAAGTTCTAAGGGCCCCATTATGAGGAGAAGCCATGTGTAAGCATGGACATTGGTTGGGTCCTAACTTGTATGTTAGATGGGGTTTATGTGACTGGATGGCAAAAAGGTGACCTTTGTGGATCTAGCCTTTGGGTTAGATAGAGCAATTATGCTGGTAACAACTTGAGGCACAATGCATTGAGTTGCAGGGTGAGGGAGTTATCAAGGACGTTTATTTCGAGGTATGGGGGCTGCAGAAGAGGCGCCGTCTAAGGGGTCTGAGGGAGACTTGTGGCCCCCTTGATGAGGGTTTGGGGGCAGTGCCCTTGGCTTGATGGTAAAGATAATATTCCCTAGTTGGCTAGGGAAGGTTCATAATATGGTTGGACATGCCAACTAGACTATTTTCTTGTCGAACTATAAAAGGAAGACCCATCAAAAGCCATAATAAATTTATCCTTCACCCAATCAGAGTTCTTCCAGTTACCCTTAACCTATCATGTGTTCGGATCACCATCTAAGCTTCACAATAGAAGCACATGGGTGGATAGAGCCATCTTTGCATTGGTTCATTTGAAATTAAAACACTTTCTATTCTTCTCATATCTGTTGTGAATTCTCTACTACTTGCTTAGATTTTGTCCACGACTATGTTGTGTAATTTCTACAACAAGTGCTTCTTGGATGAGTGATAGAAACGAGAATACAAATCATTAGGTTGAAATTTCAACATAAGAGCTTGTTGAAAATAAAGAGAGAGACTTCTACTACATAGATGTAGTGCTTGGGTGCTCAAAAGTGGAAAGTAGAGGCTAAAAGTGACAAGTTTTTGCTGAAAATGAGCTGTATAAGGATACTTGTCTCTTCAAAATGACACATGTCTTATTCTAGATACCACATGTCACTTTTCTAGAGAAAAAACTTCTAAATATTCTAATATAAAAGTCTCTCAAATGTTTAAGAATTTGGGATAGCCATTGTTGTGAAGAAAAAATTGTTCCTTGCAAAAGTTTAAAGCCTTTGACACGATCATAAATTTTATTTGGAAAATTTCCAAAAATAGCTCCTTGTAAAGATTCAAAGCCTTTGAAGCGAGAATATAATTTTCACTTGAGCAACTTTCAAAAATAATAACATCCTAAATTTTAGGAGTCACCAAACTTAGATTCTTCAGAGCTTCATTATATACGTTTATTGATTCTTTTTAGTCAATCTCACTATCTAACTAAACTTTTAATTTCTCTTGCGCATCTCATCAATGAGACAATCCAAGTATAATTATAGGTCATTTTTGTCAAGGTTGTGGGAGAGAAGGAAGGAGTCTCACTTGTAGCTTTCTTGCTTGCACAATGGGGGAATACACACAGAGGTGGAGGCTGAAAACAGTTTTCCTCTTCTTAGTTGTGTAAGCCAAAAGAACTCCCATACAAAGAAATAGAAGAACCCTATATATGGGACTTAAACCAAACTCAACTAACTAAGGTGGCATACTAACTGAGCCACGAACTAGAGTAGATAAGGATAGCTATCATGTAGCTATTATTCATGGGCGGTGTACCAACCGTGTCTGCAACTGACAAGTCGGTGACATAAATACACAACGGTCACCCTGGCGTATCACGAGTGGAGCTTGATATCTCAACACTCCCCCTCGAGCTCAATCCCAATTCCTGCACACCAAGCAGGTCTCTAAACTTGCGCAGCTTCTCTGCGCCCAATGCCTTCGTGAATATGTCAGCTACCTGATCCTCTGTGCTGACATAAACTAGATCAATAAGACCTAGTAAAACCCTCTCTCGCACATAGTGATAATGCACCTCAATGTGCTTTGTTCTAGCATGATAGACTGGGTTATTTTCCAAGTGTATACTACTCATGTTGTCACAATAAATGACAACTGGCCCATATGTAGACTGATGCATATCATAAAGTAGCTTATGCAACCAAGCTACCTCACATGCAGCCATTGCTGCACCCCTGTACTCAGCCTCTGTGCTCGACAAGGCAACTGCAGGCTGTTTCTTGCTGCTCCAAGTGACTGCAGCACTCCCAAAAGAGAACACATATCCACTGGTAGATCATCTATCAGAAATACTACCAGCCCAATCAACATCAGTGTATCCATGCAACTGTATCTGAACCCCAGTCTCATAAAATAGTCCATACTGCAATGTGGACTTCACATACCTGAGTATGCATCTAGCCGCATCCAAATGTGGTTTCCTTGGAGCATGCATAAACTGACTTACCAATCCAACAGCATAGCTCAAATTTGGCCTGGTGATAGTCATATAAATCAAACTTCCTACTATGCATCTGTACATAGTAGGGTCTTCTAGAAGCCCACCTGCATCTGTGCTCAGCTTCACATTCTGCTCCAAAGGAACTGAAATAGGCTTACAGCCTGTCATCCCATATTTGGACAGCATGTCCAATCCATACTGCCTCTGCAAGAGCTGTATCCCACTTGGTGATCTAATCACCTCAATGCCCAAGAAATAACGCAGCTCTCCCAAATCCTTCATCTCAAACTTTTGCTTCAATAGCATTTTCACATGAAGGATATCTTCATCACTGTCACCTGTCATAATCAAATCATCAACATAAATGACAAGTAGCATAATACCTTTCTCTGTTTTTCTCACATAAAGTGAGAAATCTGCCTTGGAAATCTGAAAGCCAATAGTGACAAGATACTGTCCTATCTTGTCAAACCATGCTCTAGCTGCTTGCTTCAAGCCATACAAGGCTTTCTTCAACCTACAAACAAACTCAGGATGAACATCATGCACATAACCTGGTGGCTGCTCCATATAGACCTCTTCTTGCAAATCACCATGCAAGAAGGCATTCTTTACATCCATCTGATGTAAAGATCATCCCTTTGATGCAACCATAGCAATGACTGCTCTTACAGTTGCCATCCTTGCAACCGGATTGAATGTTTCTTCATAGTCAATGCCATATGTTTGTGCATACCCCTTGACTACTAATCTTGCCTTGTATATGTTCACAGAACCATCTGCATTGTGCTTCACCTTATAAACCCACTTACAGCCAATTGCATTTTTACCTTTAGGCAAAGGTACCAATTCCCATGTAGCATTTGCTTCCAAGGCATCCATTTCTTCATCCATGACTTTCTCCCATTTTTCTTTTCCCATGGCTTACTCAAAAGAAGTGGGTTCTGGTTCCTGTATCACTTTGACCATATATGCATAGTGAATGGCTGTAAATCCATCATATTTCAGCCTATCCACAGGATACCTAGCTCTCGTAGACCTGCGCAAAGTAGGTTCACTCCCAGGTGCTCTCAAAACATCCCTAGTCTTTCTTACTCCACGTGTAACAATAGAAGGAATACCCAACTCATCATCAATGCTCTGTTCTGAGCCACTGGATTCACCATCCACATAAGAGTGACCTGTATTCACATCAAACATGGGCTGATCAACCTTCTCTTTTCCTTTTGCTATCAAGCGACCTTTATTTTTCATATCCTCAACAAAGCATCCATGAGGATTAAATCCGACCTGCAAGCCCTGCTCAGCCATTTGAGAAACAGAAACCAGATTCTTGGTGATATTTGGGACATGAAATACATCGGACAGGTATTTCTTTTTCCCATCCTGCATAGACAAATGAATTTTTCCAATCTGCACAATAGGATGTGCAGTATCATCACCAGTCTCCACAAATCCTGGTTTTTCCATTTTCCTTGCATCCTCCATCCATTCTGCATGACCTGTCATGTGGTTTGATGCACCTAAGTCAGCATACCATACATCATTGCTTTCTTCTGCACTTGTCACAGAATTGTTCATGTGCTGCACCATAAACAAATGCTCATTTCTGTCATCACCCTGTCTACTAGAAGATGCATAATTCCCTTGTTGCAGTTTTCCATTCATGATGTCATTCTGCTGTTTATAGCAGTCTTTAGCCATATGACCCATTTTACCACAGTAGTAGCATTCAACATTACTGTTTGCATTTTGGCCTCTTTGCCATCCACCACGACCTCTTTGGCTCCCCTTGCCTCTAGATTTACCACGTCCTCCTCCATAGGACTGGTTTTCTTGAGTTTGCTGCATATTTTGATTTCTGCCACGGCCTCCAAATCGGCCTCCTCTACCTCTACCTCTTCCAGGATTTGAGTAGAAGACAGCTTCTTTTGAAGTTCCTCCTGAAGAAGATGCACCATCATTTCTCTGCTCCTCAGAAATTAGAAGAGCAATCAACTCCTCAAAATCAGGAAATCTTTCACGGACGGAAATGGACGTTCGAAACTGTGCATAATCCTTTCCTAGACCATTCAAGGTCACTGAGACTAAATCATCATCTTCCACTGGCGACCCAATGGAAGCAAGTGCATCTGTAATCTTCTTCACCTTCATGTGGTAGTCATTGATGCTCATACTTTCTCTTTGCACATTGTGCAACTCTTGCTTGAGCTGCATTTTCCTGGCTTGCGTATTTGTGCTATACATTTTTGACAAAGTATCCCATGCCTCCTTTGGCATACTTGCATCTTGAATATGCACAATCATAGAGTCTGAAATGCTGATAGACAGCCAGTACATAACTTTCCTGGCTCTCTCATGCCATGCTTTAAATGCCTGCATTTGCTGTTGATTGGGAACATCAGGAAGAACTGGTTCTTCTTCATTTCTTGCAACAAATTCCCAATATCCTTTTCCCATAAGGAAATTCGTCATTCTAAACTTCCATGCTTGGAAGTTGTTTTTGTCAAGCTTTTCAGTGACAATTTGTGAAAGAGAATCAGATGCCATTACATAACACTACAAAAAATTCTGTCACTGCAAAAAACACAGCTTCACCCTCACAAGGGAAAATCTGCAAAACTGGCGAAAGTGGTATTTGACCACACAGTCACTTCCTAGTGATGATTTTGCATCAACAGGCAACAGGGATGATTCTGTAACTCCCAATGTCTCTGCGCACAAGCATACCATGCAATTTATACAGTAACTTTTCACCGACCTATAGAACAGTGGCTGCACATCATAAAACTCGGCCTTTTCCTGAGTGCGTGCAGAAAACTTTCGCCTCCAAAACAAGCCCCGAAATGGCCTCCAATAAAAAAAACAAGGTCGCCAAGGGCTAAAGCCCTTACCCGCAGCATATACTACCCTCTTGCTTCACTGCGAAGGGCGTCTCAACCTGAGACAATGCACTCGTGCACTTTCCGGCTGTGCTACCTGTAGAGATCTGCTCCCAAAACAGAAAATGAAAGCAACACTGCTCCTCTTACCAGAACACCGCAAGCTTGGCTTGCTTTCTTGAGCTCCATGAACAAGGCTTTGATACCATGTCAAGATTGTGGGAGGGAAGGAAGGAGTCTTACTTGTAGCTTTCTTGCTTGCACAATGGGGGAATACACACAGAGGTGGAGGCTGAAAACAGTTTTCCTCTTCTTAGTTGTGTAAGCCAAAAGAACTCCCATACAAAGAAATAGAAGAACCCTATATATGGGTCTTAAACCAAACTCAACTAACTAAGGTGGCATACTAACTGAGCCACGAACTAGAGTAGATAAGGATAGCTGTCATGTAGCTATTATTCATGGGCGGTGTACCAACCGTGTCTGCAAACTGACAAGTCGGTGACATAAATACACAATGGTCACCCTGGCGTATCACGAGTGGAGCTCGATATCTCAACACTCCCCCTCGATCTCAATCCCAATTCCTGCACACCAAGCAGGTCTTTGAACTTGCGCAGCTTCTCTGCGCCCAATGCCTTCGTGAATATGTCAGCTACCTGATCCTCTGTGCTGACATAAACTAGATCAATAAGACCTAGTAAAACCCTCTCTCGCACATAGTGATAATGCACCTCAATGTGCTTTGTTCTAGCATGATAGACTGGGTTATTTGCCAAGTGTATACTACTCATGTTGTCACAATAAATGACAACTGGCCCATCTGTAGACTGATGCATATCATAAAGTAGCTTATGCAACCAAGCTACCTCACATGCAGCCATTGCTGCACCCCTGTACTCAGCCTCTGTGCTCGACAAGGCAACTGTAGGTTGTTTCTTGGTGCTCCAAGTGACTGCAGCACTCCCAAAAGAGAACACATATCCACAGGTAGATCGTCTATCAGAAATACTACCAGCCCAATCAACATCAGTGTATCCATGCAACTGTATCTGAACCCCAGTCTCATAAAATAGTCCATACTGCAATGTGGACTTCACATACCTGAGTATGCGTCTAGCCGTATCCAAATGTGGTTTCCTTGGAGCCTGCATAAATTGACTTACCAATCCAACAACATAGCTCAAATCTGGCCTGGTAATAGTCATATAAATCAAACTTCCTACTATGCGTCTCTACATAGTAGGGTCTTCTAGAAGCCCACCTGCATCTGTGCTCAACTTCACATTCTGCTCCAAAGGAACTGAAATAGGCTTACAGCCTGTCATCCCATATTTGGACAGCATGTCCAATCCATACTGCCTCTGCAAGAGCTGTATCCCACTTGGTGATCTAATCACCTCAATGCGCAAGAAATAACGCAGCTCTCCCAAATCCTTCATCTCAAACTTCTGCTTCAATAGCATTTTCACATGAAGAATATCTTCATCATTGTCACCTGTCATAATCAAATCTTCAACATAAATGACAAGTAGCATAATACCTTTCTCTGTTTTTCTCACATAAAGTGAGAAATCTGCCTTGGAAATCTGAAAGCCAATAGTGACAAGATGCTGTCCTATCTTGTCAAACCATGCTCTAGGTGCTTGCTTCAAGCCATACAAGGCTTTCTTCAACCTACAAACAAACTCAGGATGAACATCATGCACATAACCTGGTGGCTGCTCTATATGGACCTCTTCTTGCAAATCACCATGCAAGAAGGCATTCTTTACATCCATCTGATGTAAAGACCATCCCTTTGATGCAACCATAGCAATGACTGCTCTTATGGTTGCCATCCTTGCAACCGGACTGAATGTTTCTTCATAGTCAATGCGATATGTTTGTGCATACCCCTTGACTACTAATCTTACCTTGTATTTGTTCACAGAACCATCTGCATTGTGCTTCACCTTATAAACCCACTTACAGCCAATTGCATTTTTACCTTTAGGCAAAGGTACCAATTCCCATGTAGCATTTGCTTCCAAGGCATCCATTTCTTCATCCATGGATTTCTCCCATTTTTCTTTTCCCATGGCTTGCTCAAAAGAAGTGGATTCTGGTTTCTGTATCACTTTGACCATATATGCATAGTGAATGGTTGTAAATCCATCATATTTCAGCCTATCCACAGGATACCTAGCTCTCGTAGACCTACGCAAAGTAGGTTCACTCCCAGGTGCTCTCAAAACATCCCTAGTCTTCCTTACTCCACGTGTAACAATAGAAGGAATACCCAACTCATCATCAATGCTCTGTTCTGAGCCACTGGATTCACCATCCACATAAGAGTGACCTGCATTCACATCAAACATGGGTTGATCAACCTTCTCTTTTCCTTTTGCTATCAAGCGACCTTTATTTTTTATATCCTCAACAAAGCATCCATGAGGATTAAATCTGACCTGCAAGCCCTGCTCAACCATTTGACCAACAGAAACCAGATTCTTGGTGATATTCGGGACATGTAATACATCGGACATGTATTTCTTTTTCCCATCCTGCATAGACAAATGAATTTTTCCAATCTGCACAATAGGATGTGTAGTATCATCACCAGTCTCCACAAATCCTGGTTTTTCCATTTTCCTTGCATCCTCCATCCATTCTGCATGACCTGTCATGTGTTTTGATGCACCTGAGTCAGCATACCATACATCATTGCTTTCTTCTGCACTTGTCACAGAATTGTTCATGTGCTGCACCATAAACAAATGCTCATTTTTGTCATCACCCTGTCTACTAGAAGATGCATAATTCCCTTGTTGCAGTTTTCCATTCATGATGTCATTCTGCTGTTTATAGCAGTCTTTAGCCATATGACCCATTTTACCACAGTAGTAGCATTCAACATTACTGTTTGCATTTTGGCCTCTTTGCCATCCACCACGACCTCTTTGGCTCCCCTTGCCTCTAGATTTACCACGTCCTCCTCCATAGGACTGGTCTTCTTGAGTTTGCTGCATATTGTGATTTCTGCCACGGCCTCCAAATCGGCCTCCTCTACCTCTACCTCTACCTATACCTCTACCTCTACCTCTACCTCTTCCAAGATTTGAGTAGAAGACAGCTTCTTTTGAAGTTCCTCCTGAAGAAGATGCACCATCATTTCTCTGCTCCTCAAAAATTAGAAGAGCAATCAACTCCTCAAAATCAGGAAATCTTTCACGGACGGAAATGGACGTTCGAAACTGTGCATAATCCTTTCCTAGACCATTCAAGGTCACTGAGACTAAATCATCATCTTCCACTGGCGACCCAATGGAAGCAAGTGCATCTGTAATCTTCTTCACCTTCATGTGGTAGTCATTGATGCTCATACTTTCTCTTTGCACATTGTGCAACTCTTGCTTGAGCTGCATTTTCCTGGCTTGCGTATTTGTGCTATACATTTTTGACAAAGTATCCCATGCCTCCTTTGGCGTACTTGCATCTTGAATATGCACAATCATAGAGTCTGAAATGCTGATAGACAGCCAGTACATAACTTTCCTGGCTCTCTCATGCCATGCTTTAAATGCCTGCATTTGCTGTTGATTGGGAACATCAGGAAGAACTGGTTCTTCTTCATTTCCTGCAACAAATTTCCAATATCCTTTTCCCATAAGGAAATTCGTCATTCTAAACTTCCATGCTTGGAAGTTGTTCTTGTCAAGCTTTTCAGTGTCAATTTGTGAAAGAGAATCAGATGCCATTACATAACGCTACAAAAAATTCTGTCACTGCAAAAAACATAGCTTCACCCTCACAAGGGAAAATCTGCAAAACTGGCGAAAGTGGTATTTGACCACACAGTCACTTCCTAGTGATGATTTTGCATCAACAGGCAACAGGGATGATTCTGTAACTCCCAATGTCTCTGCGCACAAGCATACCATGCAATTTCTACAGTAACTTTTCACCGACCTGTAGAACAGTGGCTGCAAAGCATAAAACTCGGCCTTTTCCTGAGTGCGTGCAGAAAACTTCCGCCTCCAAAACAGGCCCCGAAATGGCCTCAAATCAAAAAAACAAGGTCGCCAAGGGCTAAAGCCCTTACCTGCAGCATATACTACCCTCTTGCTTCACCGCGAAGGGCGTCTCAACCTGAGACAATGCACTCCTGCTCTTTCCGGCTGTGCTACCTACAGAGATCTGCTCCCAAAACAGAAAATGAAAGCAACACTGCTCCTCTTACCAGAACACCGCGAGCTTGGCTTGCTTTCTTGAGCTCCTTGCCACGAACAAGGCTCTGATACCATGTCAAGATTGTGGAAGAGAAGGAAGGAGTTTCCCTTGTAGCTTTCTTGCTTGCACAATGGGGGAATACACACAGAGGTGGAGGCTGAAAATAGTTTTCCTCTTCTTAGTTGTGTAAGCCAAAAGAACTCCCATACAAAGAAATAGAAGAACCCTATATATGGGTCTTAAACCAAACTCAACTAACTAAGGTGGCATACTAACTGAGCCACGAACTAGAGTAGATAAGGATAGCTATCATGTAGCTATTATTCATGGGCGGTGTACCAACCGCATCTGCAAACTGACAAGTCGGTGACATAAATACACAATGGTCACCCTGGCGTATCACGAGTAGAGCTTGATATCTCAACAATTTTGGCCATTGGCCACCCTTGAATAAAAAGATGAACATTTACTCAAATATAAATCACCTTTCAAAGTATATGAGCATCAAATTAATATGAATCATTGAGCCAATATGTCTTGATAACAATTGATATATAAGAGATGGCTACTAGTCATCTCTCTCCTTCTTTCCTGTCTTTCTCTCTCCTCCTCTAGAATTTCTCTCACCTCTACACTCTTTTTCTCTCTTTCTTGGAATTTTCTCTCTCCTCTTAGGCCTTTTCATGACAAGTGGTATCAGAGCTATGTCTTTGATCCATTTCTAATTCTTTAATTTCAAGTCTATTTTCTCCATTTTTCAATCAATAAATCCATGGATCTTCAGGTACAGCAAGTATAGGCATGACATGGAACATTTGACAGACTAGTGGTCTCACAAGCTAAGAGGATAGTAGAGCTGGAAGCATTAATGGAGTCTTGGACCAAAGTTGGAGGCTAGCCACTAAAGATAGCATCATGTTTTTCAATTCCAAGCCAATTTTGAAGGTATTTTGGACAAAAGAGAGGCAATACGAGTTAGGGGGAAATTAAGTGAGGGTTACTTTTTGAAGGCACAAACCTTTCCTTTTCTCTTTCCAAGCTCTCTTTCAAGCTTTCATGGTAGGAATTTGCCCCTAACTTCATTTTCTTTCTAGATCATTTTCTTCTTGGCAATGGCTTATATAGAGAAGTTCTAGACATCATACACAGCAAACATGTGGGTGAAGTTTCACCAAATTTTGATTTATAAAATTGATGGTTTAATCATTTTTTGAAAATTCATTAATTGGATTATACTTCACTGATAACAGAAAAATTCACCACCGCACCGAGTGTGTGTAACTGCATATTAAATGTGTTGTCAATCAAACTATGTGAAATATTGGAAACTTAAAAATTCACAAAAAATAATTCATGGGTCAAATGGAATATCGCATATTGGATATAGTGTTGCCAAATCACTCAGTACAGTAAAGATATAGTGCATTGGCCCATGTACAACTAATCTCACTGATGTGTGCGTGATTGCGGATTGGATTTATCCTTAACAAAACTAAAGTTTCAAAATTAGAAACTTGGAAATACACACAATGCAAATCATGGCATAACAGAATATCAAATATTAGATTTGGCATTACGAAACCATGAAATACATGGTAGATAGTGCATTGCACCAAGTACAACTAGAGATAGGTAAAATTTAGCTCCATTTTGTAGACCATTGCTATCAAATACTTGAAGGTCTACTAGAAAGATAAACCAAAACTAAGCTCCTTACAATCTACAACCAAACTTGAGCTAAAAACATAGATCCAATTACAAGGTAGCTTCTCAAAGCATATTGTTGTCATTAAGATTAAATGCATCCTTGTTGTTGCGGATCCTATGAACAAGAACCATATCTATGGGCCTAATAGTGATACGTCAGGCATGAATGGCTAAAACTTGAGAATCACCCATTAGATTAATCAAGTAACTTTCAGTTGCTTCTTGGAGAGTAAGCAAGGCTTGGCTTGACCTTCACCCCACATTCCTTTCCTTGTTCCTTGAAAAGAACTTGTGATGATGCCCTAACTGCAGATCTTGCAGTATTTCTTGCACCAACCTAGAGAATGGTGCCTTGGGAATAATCAAGTTGGCACTCTTCTGGAATTTCCTTATCTCACGTAGCACAGCTGTGCCTGGTCTCCATCTTTGCTTCTTATGTGTTGGAGGACATGTATTACTAGCTAGAGCAGTAATGGAAGGTGGAGCAACTGGAGCACGAGGACCACCATTTTTGGATAATGGCAAGCCATCCTTATTGGCCACACTAGGGCCACCATTGTTGGACACAGTAGCACCACCATTATTAGCTATAGTAGGGCCATCGTTGTTGGCCACCAAGGGACCTTTGTCACTCACAGTACACTCACTAGATTCATAAGGGTGTTGAGCTCTTGATTTTGTAGGAGCCTTCTTGTTAGGAAGCTTGGAACATGCCATGGTTGTGATAATGAAGGATAGAAATGTGGAGGGTAGAGTGAAGAGTAATGGGAAAAAATGAAAGGAGATACTTGACTTAAGTATGAAACTTTTAAACTTACTGTGTCGTAAATGAACTTTAAAATTAAAAAACATAGTTCAAAATCGACTTTGAAAAACATAGTGACAAACCTTCGAAATTTTAAACAAAATTTGCAAGACATCTCATGTTAAAGATAGGAGTATTGATGTGTCATATCCTAGGTACCTATGCTCTCTCATGGACTCTAAATGCATCAAAAGTATTATCTTTATCTAGGTCTTCATTTCTTGCCATCTCTCTCTTGGGTTGCCAACCATTCTGCATGGCATTGTCTAGATGTGTTGTTTTCATATCTTGCTTTTCTCACTTCATATATTGCCCTACTTATAAATTCTACTTGAGGTGCAACTTTTTCCATTCTTCATAATTCTCTGGTTGTTTTACAAGTATATTCCTTCCTCATCTCAAGGTGATATAAACTTCCTAGCCTTGGGTCCACCAAAGCATGGTTTACAAGGGATATTTCCACTCTTTCTTGATTTTTTATTGTCCTTTTTTATTTCTACTTGGCCCCCGTGCAATCCAACTTCAGAGAGGACTCGTTCTACCTTCTTGCATGTAGCATTAGCTTCTGACACAAGCTGCATCTTGTATGCAAAGCATATATATTCATATACTAGCTTCTCAATTATTCTGACCAAACAATGCAATGTGCAAAAGTGAACCCTTGTTAGTGGCATTTCCAAAATAGGATGCCAATTTGGATCCACTAGAACTAGCATTCCATTTCTCACGACTTTTTGATCACGTATTGGAGCATCTTGTTTTCATGCGGCAAGCCATTCTTTCTTTCCATCTTTCCCTTTCTTCCTAGTTTGCATGCAATATATGCATGGAAATTTTGCATTTGTTGCATTCGATAAACCAAACATACACTTCAATGTTTTTAAATAATCTGCAAGATGCCATTCAACTTGATAGTCCCCAAACCCCTCGATGTGTAAAATTGCTCCATTATTTTGCTGTTGAATAACATTGGGTATATTAGTGAGGTTATGAAAAACTTTAAGTACATGGTCCTCCTTTGGTACTTCAAATGGTGCAAAGCCACCATATGAAGTATAAAGGATGGTTTTCATCGATGTTGGGATCCAATGCTCGATTCATAAGTGTTATACTCACACGTTCAAGTTTTTGCCCCTTAATAATCTCACTCTCATCAAGTTTGAGGACAAACTTAAGCTTGCCTCTACATTCTTCCATAGACATATTGTAGAACTTGACCATAGCAATATGAACCCTACATATATTCAATGAAAAGTTGTTGGATGCATTCAATACAAATGCAACTTCTTTGGAACCATACTTCAATATATGTGTATTTTCCAGATGCTTTGGCTCACCAATTAGTTCTAAAACTTTCTCATTTAGTTATTTTCGAGCCTTCTTCACATGAAATGGTTTTGGCAGAGGCATTACTTGCTTAGTTTTGAAGACTTGCTTAAATCCTATATCCAATTGTTGATAGAGCATACTATATGACTCAGAACTCATTCCCACCTTGTCACATAATCCCTGAGCATCTATAGTAGCAAACAAGTTGCTCACATCCCTAATATGTTCACTTGCAACACCATCTACAATGTCCTTGAATTTATGAATTTCCAATGCATTTTTGACCATATCCTTGCTTAGGACTTTGGCAATAGTATCATTCTCTGGATGAGAAAACATATTTCTCATTATAGCAGATTGATCTGTCTATGATATTGTCCACTTCCTTTGGTTAATTGGTGAATTGGTTTAACTAATCAGATGTGCCGACGTGCTTCTTTGGTTTTTAAAGTGAGCCCAATCTCCAAATTTTTTGTGAGCTTTCTCTTTATGTTTCGATTCTCCTTCTCCAAGTCCATAACTTTATACTATAACTCCATATTTTGCACGTGTGTAGCCTGCATAGCATCTTCAATGACAGACATTGCTCGTTGTAGGCTATGGTTCTCCCTATCCTTCTCAATCAATAATCTATCCTTTTCCATCAAAGACTGCATATTCCCTTGTAATCTTATTTGTATATTTGTCAAGGCTTGATGAACCCCTACTAATCCTTGCGTGACAAGTCTGCATGTGTATCCATACAATCCTTCATTGCCTTTATAAAAGAACTTTACAAATGATGTATGCCCTTCAAATTGTGGTGGCCTTTGAGTGGCTGGATCGGTGGATAAATGCACCCCTTAACCCAAAGGTCCATGTTTTTTTTTCCTGCATTTCTTTCTTGTTGCATCCTATATCTTATTGCATCAGCCCTTTCTATAGTTCTTTTGAACATTGGTGCGTATTCATCCTCCAATTGAAAGTGAATATCTCACTTTCTCTTGGTATGCATTGCACCTCCAATCTGTAATGAAAAATATATGCCATTTTTAACGTTACACAATTATACCCCTTTGATTAATAGTAAGCTAAGGAGTCGATGCCAATTTTCTGATCAATAGTAAGAATGTCTAAATATCTGGAAGTTGCAGGCTAGCATCTATCCAATAGCGTGCAACTAATTCTGGATTAGCTCAAATCACACAATTACATCCCTTTGATTCACTATATCTGTGTTCTTTTTTACCCAGTTGGATCTTGTCTCTTTCTCTTGATTTCAATCATGATAAACCCTAATCAACCCCTAATCTACCTGTAATCTTAGCTTTTAATCTACCTCTAATCAACATCCAATCTTATCTTCTGTTCTATCCAACATGTTCTCTCTCTCTCTCTCTATGAATTGACACTTAAGGATTAAACAACAACTATGAAGAATAATAACATCACATAGATTAAAAAAGTAAAGATGCCTCCATTATCACTTGATTGCATGTAGTATAGAGTGTTGAAGAGGAAGATATCTTATAGCACAATACTGAAGAGGGAGATTGCTTGTAGCACGGTAGAGAGTGTTGTAGATAGATATTATTTTATTTCAGCAAATGCTATCAAAACCACTCTTGAGATTTCTTGTAGCAGGGTAGAGAGTGTTGTAGATAATACTGAGTATTGCTTCAGAAGAATTCGTATGCAAGAAACCATATTTTGGAGGGAAGAAGAAGAGTACACAAAAATTCGAACAAAACTAGAGCTTTGAGAGGGAATGAAGAAATGCCCAGAAATAAGCATATACTTGTCCAAAAATAACAAAAATTTATAAGGAAACTCTCGAGTCAAAAAGTAACCTTAAAATGAACTTAAAATATGATGTGTATGTCATTTTATATCGTTTTTTAACTTTCGCCCTTTTAAGAAGTGAGAATGAGAATGATTCTAATATATTTTCATGTTGAAAAGTCATGAGGGCATTAAAGAGTCGTATATTAATGATTGGTTTTGTTTTTACATAAAATAGAATTGTATTTTTTTAGTTATGAGGATTTTGAGAAAAAGTGACCTTATCCTACAGTTTGAGAATAAAATAATAGGTGAAATCTATTGAAAATACAAATATGAGATTTGCTTGATTGTAGAAGATCTCTTATTCTAATATTATTTTGGAATCTCTTTTTAGAGAGAGAGAGGTGAGAGAAATCCCTTAAGGGGAAAAAAAGAGAGTCCATATTTCTCCTAATGTGTCGAACCAACCTATGGGTCCAAGATAATAGTGGTAGATGGGTCTCGACCACTCTTTGCATTACCCATACCAGCCATCGCTTGCCATATAATGCGTGGTTTGATAAAATTCTCCACAAGCGACCACATCCTATCTCATTATCAATAGCAACATTCGGACTAGGACCGCAGTTGAAGAAGAGGTCCTCTTCATAAGCAAAATTGGCTAAGAAATCCGCAAACTGATTCCAAGAACGTGGAATCAACTGAAGAGATATTCTCTCAAATTCATCAAATAGGGTCATAGCAGCTCCATGATACATGAAAATGATAGGATTCCGAACTATGTATGTCTCATTTAGTTGATTTAAGATCAGTTGGGAATCCCCTTTTACTAACAACTGCCCAATACCACCTTTCTTGGAAATATTCAGTCCCATAATCAAGGCTTTATACTCCACCAATGATTTTGTTGGTGAATCCTACCCCAAGTTAAATAGATAATTTCATTATAACTTTACTTCGAGGATCTTGAATAACTACTCCAATGCTCCCTTTTTTATAAGGGCCCTTGGATGCTCCATCAAAGTATAATGTGTACGTCCACAATGGGTTCACATAGCCAACCATCAGGAACTCTACTCGTAATTACGATAGTCAAACTTTAGCATGTTCAGAGGATGTATTGAAGGCTCCATCCCACCTTCTTCATTAAACTCATAATTATGATAATCAAAATCTAGCATATTCAGAGGATGTACTGAAGGCTCCATCCCACCTTCTTCATTAAACTCAATAGGGATGCTTGTCAAAATTTGTAAGTAATGATGGTAGAAAACTTTGATTTCCCACACAAAGGTTCCATCTTCTTGCTCCACCACTTTGTATCCTTTGCTCCACTAGATAAGCTTTCCTTGATGATATCTTAGCCCTAGATATGGATGCTCCAAATAAGAAATTAAGTGCCCCATCAACCAGCTTAAGCTCTCTTGTAGGTCTTAGATCAACCCCAACATGGACCTGCAATGCATTTATCATGTTAGCATACTCAGAAATAATAAGGTTTAATCTTATTAAGATTAACCTTATTTTTAAATTCCATTCACTGTAGATCAGGTAGTACCACTAGCCTATTTGCTATTGTCACTACCTACTAGCATTAATCACCAACACAAGCACTTGGTCTTGCTATTGGTAGCTTTTTCCAAGCCACCTCTTATAAGTGCCACCAATCTCCACTCTTCCATCTCTTGCACCCATTTCCTAGTTGCTTGGTCACCACCCTATTCACTATCATTAATGCTTGCTCCACTGCATAGCGACCTACACTCCCTGTGCATGGTAGGGCAAAGAGTGTTGGGGGTAGCTTCTCAAACTTCAATAGCCTCTCCTTCTCTTTCTCACATGATCAGACAGATTCTAGAAGATGGTCTCATCACATTGACCAAGATCAAAACATAGGACAATCCTGCAAATGTTCTCACTAAAAGTCTAAGCAAAGCTCATCATGAGCATTGCATACGACTAGTGGGAGTTGGTTAGAGGTTCACTTCAAACCTTTAAGTGGGAGGTTGTTGGGATAAAGGCCCGTTTAACCTTCGTGTATAGTACACGCATATACATTATTTAGCTGTACATGTGAATGCACCCTTATGTGCCCCAAGCATAAATACATTTTATTCTTTGTGTAACAACACATTGTTGGTACACTCATATCAAATCGTACTTTCACTCTTCTCACGCTCTCACAAGCCGTCACACTTTCACGCCCACTCTGCGAACTTCTGCACATCCACAACTGAACTCCAATAGGCTCGAACTATGATGGAGTGTTCTAGGATGGTGTTAAAAGGGGTGGCTATTGATTGGAGTACTTACATACTTACAAAGATGGACCAACATTTTGTCAAAGTAACCAGAGGAAATGTTACAAATGTTACCTATGGTTCCTACTTGTATGCTTTCTTGACATACTCAGGCTTAAAGAAGGGTGTGCTACCACCTTCTCCATCTGATCCAGTACCTCCCCCACCATCTTCAGAAGAGTCAGAACCTATTGACATAGAGGATCTTGATTTCCCTCCTCCACTGGTCATTCAGCGAAAGCGCTTGAAGCGTGTGGCAGATAAAACTCCTTCAGTTCTTCCTTCAGTCACAATTCCTGCTACATCTAGCAGTGACCTCCTTGCTTACCTCACATGTAACAATTTGTTCAAAGCACATAGAGAGGGTTCCTTGGTCATATCAGTCCCTTCACTGAATAGTCTAGTATCAGGAGATGCCATTTCATTCCTTTGTAAAGACATCCAGAGTTCGATTGAACTTTCAGTGGCAGCTTGTGCTCAATAGTTGTATGCTTCTTTTTATGAAGAACTGATGCAGTCCAAAGACCAATTGCATAAGGCAATATCTTCTTTGAAGATTCAGCTAACCAAAGCTCAGTTAGAGGTCACTAAAATCTCAAAGGAGAAAGAGAGGATGTCTAGAAAAGCTCAAGAGTTTCAGACTCTTTTAGATGCAAAACTCTTAGCCTTACAGACTGCCCATGACAGAGTGGAATCACAAGCTTCCCAAATCAAGCAGTTGCAAGACCAACTGACACAGTCACGGTCTGTTCCTCCAAGCCCCAATGTTCCTATGATTCCTTCTATCTCTAAGTAAACACAATATTAGTGAGTTTGGGAATCTCCCAATTCCCATTTTTTGAATACTAAAAAGGTGGCATCCGGATAACATCCCATAAGTTTCTTAAAACCATATGATCTGACCTATCATTGGAAAGCGCTTGAAAAATGGAATCTATTGAGCTATAGAGTGCTTGATTTGGAGTTATAGTGTTTAAGTTATGACAAATCCAAAGATTTGACCACATGTCCCAAACTTATAGGAAATTCCCATATTCCCCAATATGGTGTTAGTAGGACTTGGTAGTTCTCTAGAGATAGGCCACCTTGTGTCCTTTGTTCTAAGATAAAGTGGAAAGATTACAGTCCAGGATGGATTTTTATGGTCAACATTTAAGCACTTCCAGGAGTATGTTCCTCTGGACCATTCTTTCTTTGTCCAGTATCATTGCAGAACTTGGCCTTTTACATGAAGCTTTCGACGATGGATCTTCTCTTCCAGAGGATGGTTGGAGTGGGTCTTGGTCTCCTGAGTTGTTGACAAAAGTGATCCATAAGGTGTTTGAATATTTTGTGACAACGGATATCATGTTGCTGTCTTACATGTATCTATGAGGTGATCTGTTGATTCCAGATGAAGTAGATATGGCTTGGTATGTGGGGGATATGGTTTTGCAAGCTGTTTTATATGTCAACTATTTGGATTTGCGGATAGATGACATGTTCCAGTGTTACTCCTCAAAAGTGGCTACTTGCTCTGACAATTCCTGGCACTCAATGATTGATTCTGTGGTCCTGAATCAATGTTAGAACACAACTTCTACCTATGTATAGAGCACTAACCAACTGAGGGTGGATTTCTTAGCTTACCTTTCCAAAAACCATCCATTTTATTCAACCTTTTTTATGCCTATCAGAGAATATTTGTCTTAGGTCCCTCTATTCCGAGCCTACTGTACTATCAACAAATGGCTCATCGCTATGATACCTATCTTTCCCTTTATCAAACCAATTCAGCAGCAATCTTACCTCTTCTTTTCCAACCTCAATCTTTTCCTCAAATTCCCTTATTCACCTATTGCTCTTTTATTGAAGATAGAGTATTTTCTCCTTCTCCACCATGCCCTTCTCCATCTATTCATATACCTTCTACTTTTCCTGTTTATCAATTAACACCTTTCCTAACTGATTCCCTAAAATTTTCAGTCACTCCTTCTTTATCTTATTCCTCCTTTTATGATTTTGCCTACCCATCTCTTCATTCTCTTTTACTTATTCCACCTTCATCTCCTGCCACTTCTATTTCTCAACCCCCTCAGTTCGTTAGTGAATATGAAGGGTTTGATCAGCAGATTCCAAGAAGAAGAGAATGGAGCTCGACTGATTCTCTTACAAGACCTCAGATAGACTGGCCAATAATTCCAAGAGATTGGACAATTGCCAGTCAAGCATACCAGAACTACCTTCATTTTTCTCACCAACATTCACAATCTCTAGATCCTTCAGTGACATTGTCAGCTCATTTTGCTTGGTATCTAGCATACATGCATAGGCAATCCCATAATGATCAAAAGGCCATTCCAAAACTTTGTATGAATGTCAATGTGAACATTGACTCCCACCAGTTGGATGTCCTCTATTTTCATGCCCTATGTCTACCTAGCAGATACATTGTTTTGCTAGAAAGGATGTGCTGCTTGCAATTCTTTCAAAATCCTCCAAAGACATTTGTAGATGAATCCTTCTCCATGGATCGTTTTCGAAACCACCAAGCCTTCAAAAGGGATCACCTTCATTGATGCCTTTGCAATATATTTTGGATGATTCTTAATGATATATATATCTCTTTTTGGAGATGTCATTCAAATGGTTGTGTTAGTATTTGTGTGTGTGTTGTGGGTTAATTGTATGTGATGAGTTCGTGCTAATTGAGAATAATTTGTTCGAGAGCTCTTTTCAAACTATTGATGGTGGATGGACGCCTATGGTGCAAAGCTGAAGAGAACCTCTTGTATCCTTTACAAATTTATTATGGCTTTTAAATTATTAATCAAATGAGTTAATGAATAATGAAGTTTTCCTTTGGTAGTATTTTTCTATCAAATACAGGTAATAAGTTGGGGTCGTGGTTTGGAAAGATTATTGAAGATCCTACGGAAGATAAAATTGAGCTCTTTAATGAAATTATATTCTTATTTTCCTTAGGTCGTGAGGACGCTTCCTTTCTAAGTGTGGGGATATGTTGAGAGTGAAAAAAGACTGAATTTTTGACTGATTTTTGTTGTTTTTGAGGTCTGAATGATTGATTTTTGATGGATTTACAGTGATGTATGGTTGTTAATGGAAGTGTTTGAGAGTGTTTTGGATGATATTGATTATTCTTTGGAAGTTCAAGATGATTCTCAGTAGAGATATGAAGCTCTGTGATATTCTGATAGGTTCTGTTGAGGTTATGATTGGTTATGTATACCTTCTGTATAGCTTCTATTTTGTTCTGATTTTCTTCTGTATGAAGCATGGATTGATGATTGATGAAGATTGAGATAATTTGAAAGCCTATTGAATAGTTTTTGATAGTTTGGAATGGTTTTAGTATGAGTTATGAGGTTCTGTAACCCTCTGTAGACCTTCTGTAGAGCCTGTCTCTCTGCTCTGTCTCTGTACTGTAATTGTATTGTAGCTACTCTGCTACTGTACTGTAACTATTCTGTAGACCTTCTATGTGTTCTGTAGAAAGTATGTGTGAATTTGGAAAAGTTTTCTAACTTTTGGAAAGGATGAATCTAAGTTCAAAAGAGCTAAAACAAATGGAAGAAGCAGTTGCTGAAGACTGAAGAGAAGATTGAGTGACAGTGACAGTAGTGAGCTCTGAAAAGACACTGTAGTGGCTCTGGTGAATCTTTATATCAGACATATCTCTTGGGAGGTGCATCCACGACCTAAGAAGGATTATTGAGAGTTATTATGAGAATATTGTAGTGAGGATATGATGTACTATTGAGAGAGAGAGTGTGTGTGAGTGAGTGAGTGATAGTCAATTCTATCAAAACAGTGTAAGTGTATATGAGAGATTGAGAGAGAGAACTATGAAGATATTGAAGATGAATACTATGTGATTGATTTCCATTCAAAGATGGTGTATTATTTTGTGCTCTTTGTTATATTGATGGATTCTATGAAGATGTTGAAGATTATGGTTGATTCTATCAAATCCATGGGAGATATTTACTATGATGCTGCATGAAGAATTGTTGTTTTCTTTATTTTGATGATCAAAAGAATGAAATAAAAGCTTGTTGATGTTACAAGATAGATTTTCTTGCAGTAGAATCCCCTTTTACTTGTGTCCCTCTTGGGGCTCCATGGGGCCACAACTACCCATCCTCATCACCGCCAAGCTCGAGGGTCAATGTGATCTCTTCATCTTTAGTAAAAGTATCTGCAATATCCATATCTTCATTTTCATCATCTCCTGGCTCAAGTACATCATAAGTCTCATCATTCAACTCCTCAATTGCATAGGTTGTATCATCTCTTTGCTTGAATAATTTGATTCTCTTCCTTACAATCGGAATCCACAAGGCCATACCATCAAGCTCTGCTAAGGAATCTGTAGCATTATCATGGACATGGTTCACCAAATAATGCCCAAACCATCATCTCGAAACCTTGTGGATAGCATTATAGTGGTTTTCTAGACTGTTGTCATAGACCAACACCCAATCTCCCTCCTCTATCTCTTTAAGTCTCAATTTTTGTCTTCTATCAAAGCAGTCTTTGTTGTGAGTTCTAGCCTCTTTGAGCTTTTGAATTGCTATCTCAATGTCTTCAAATCCTCTCTCCAATTGACAAATACAAAGAGCTAAAAGATCCTCTCTAGTCATCTCTTCTTGCTGCCATGGTAAAGCACTCCAAGTAAGTGTGCAAGTCTTTGTAGGCATGACTAGCTTCTGCCCATACATCAACTCAGCTGGCATATAATCTGTAGTCACACTATGAGTAGTGTGATTAGCCCATAAGGCATAAGATAACAACCTAGGCCACTCTCTGACCCATCCACCACATGCTTTGGCCAAGGCTTTCACAATCAGTGGATGACCTCTTTCACTCTTTCCATTGCCTTATGGATTATTTGCTGAAGTCAAAGAAATTTTAATGCCAAGACGAGAGAAAAACTCCCTAGTCTCATCAACATCCAACTCATGTCCATCTATAGTAATTTTTCCAATACATCCATACCTACAAAAATAGCATCCTCCAATAGAAACTTACAAGCCATTGCATCCGTGTAATGCTCTTCCTTCCACTTGATTTGTGACATCTTCTCATGCCAAAACAATATAGCACATCTGCCATAAAGCAACATGCATAGTAATTAAATCAAGAACCCACTTGTAGTGAATACATAGCGAGTATGTAGGGTGAAGCTCATCTCTATGCCTCATTGAAGAGAACAACTGACAATTAGAGCATGTCTCAACAAAGTGTGAGATATCTCTGTACATGCCTCTCTACCAATAGTGCTCTTTAATCTTTTCATAGGTCACCCAACCAGCACGATGTCCAGCCCAAAGACTTTCATGAAATTCTTTCATGATCCACACATGTGAAGCTATGGATTGTTAGCAGATATTAGTCAGCTCATGGTGTGAGTCTGTGTGCAGAGGCTGGGCATTTTATGTAGCATTTTATGCAGTATTTTATGGCACATTTTAGTGGCCATTTATGATGTATTATTTAGCATTTGTTGCTGGCCGACCAGCATTAAATGCTGGCCGACCTGCATTTTATGCTCCCCACTTTTGTGGCTATTTATTGGGCTCCTCCTCCACAGTCTTCGGTGCTTCAGCCATCAGTGGAGATCCTTCTAGGAGAGAGGAGCCGGTGCTGAGGAGCCCACGCAGCTAGTGACTCACCGTTGTATACTGTTGTCTCGTGTTCGATATGGATTCCATTTCCCGAGCATACATCTAAGTTCTCATCTGTCTACTGTGTTCATTCTTTCTTCTGTCTTGTGTTTCAGCATTTATTTCAGCATATTCTTTACGCTTCCATTGCTGCACCACTTCTGACATGGTATCAGATTTCAAGCTGCAACCTATTTGTGCTGTGTTTTCTTGCTGTTTTCAGGATTTACACCCTTCTTGCTGATCAGGCGGCTGTCCTTCCTGCTGGCGACTGCTGATTTGCTGCTGGCGACAGTGTTTCAGCATTTGCATTTTGCGTTTTGCGTTTTTCTGGACAGATTTGCGTTTACTGCTGTTCCACTCTTTGCTGCCCGTGTTTCCTTCATCCAACTGCTGGCAACAGTCTTTAGCCCCTATTTCTTCAGTTTGCAGCCTGTGTTTTGCTGTTTACAGCATTATTTTTGCCTGTTTTTCTAATTATTCAGGCCGTTTTTGCTGTTTTTGGCAGTTTTAACTTGATTTTTTCACTTTGTATAGCAGCTTTTGGCTTATTCTGGTCAGCCTTTGGGTTATATTGCATGTGAACTCACTATTTTTGGTGTTTTTGGTTGCGGTTTGGCTGTGCTCACTCTCCCAACGACTTTCTTTTCTTCTACTTCTCTTCTTATCCTCTCCATATGGCTCCTCCGTGCACTTCCTACAAGCTCCCCCCGGAGTTTGATGGAGTGGCCAATGCTTTGCGGGCACAGATATCATCGACTCCTGTCAGTTTTACACATATGACCTCGATGCTTCTTGAGCATGAGGCATCCTTGAGATTACAGGGGCGGCTTCCGGCACATAATGGAGGTGAGGCTTATGTAGCTTCAGAGAGGGGTGACGGGAAGAAGAAGTCAAAGGCCCAGTGTTACCACTGTGGCAAGAAGGGACATTTGCGGAAGGACTGCAAGAAGTTAGCAGCTTCCAGGAAGAAGGAGCAGAAGACGAAGCGGGATGCTGACTCTACCGATGAGTCCTCTCCTTCATCAGACTCCGACTCCGATCCTCCGACCAAGGAGAAGTCCAAGGCGCGGAAGGGATCCTCTTCTTCGGATCGCGGGAAGGGCTTGGTGGTCCCTTCCTCGGCTGCTTTCTAGTGGTGGTGATGCGGTCATCCCTCACAACTCCTCGGTGCCAGAGAGGGAGTGTGAGCGGGTGTTGGTGGGGCTGCAGTGCCTCATCTATATTTTGATATAGGTGCACAGGTTCCAGAGAGGGACGTCCCTGACGCATCGACGGTATCTGGCAGTGAAATCCTAGAGATTGGAGTTGATTTCTGGGTTCATGATGAGCTGTTCTTCTTGACAGAGAGCGAGAGGCTTTCGTCTGGAGCTCACATGAGGGGACACTTTGGTGGTTTGGCCAAAGGCGGGAACTCCATGGTCACATGTTCAGAGACATGTTTGGCAGATTGGCTTTGTATGTCTTGAGTGACATAGGTGACATTACACAGAGAGCTGCTATGAGTCTTCTCTATTTTCAGGTGTTGTTGGTATGATCGATATCGACATCAGATACTCTCCAAGGCATCTTGGTGGTGGGTTGGCCACTCACCGCTTGGACATCCATGGTCCTTCTGGTGTTTCTTTGTTGTGTAGTTTATGATTCTCCATCATTGTACTATTTCATTGTATCCGATCACCCATGATCTGAGAGAGGGTGTTAGCAGAAATTAGTCAGCTCATGGTGTGAGTCTGTGTGCAGAGGCTGGGCATTTTATATAGCATTTTATGCAGTATTTTATGGCACATTTTAGTGGCCATTTATGATGTATTATTTAGCATTTGTTGCTGGCCGACCAGCATTAAATGCTGGCTGACCTGCATTTTATGCTCCCCACTTTTGTGGCTATTTATTGGGCTCCTCCTCCACAGTCTTCGGTGCTTCAGCCATCAGTGGAGATCCTTCTAGGAGAGAGGAGCCGGTGCTGAGGAGCCCACGCAGCCAGTGACTCACCGTTGTATGCTGTTGTCTCGTGTTCGATATGGATTCCATTTCCCGAGCATACATCTGAGTTCTCATCTGTCTACTGTGTTCATTCTTTCTTCTGTCTTGTGTTTCAGCATTTATTTCAGCATATTCTTTACGCTTCCATTGCTGCACCACTTCTGACATGGCTATCCTCCTCGCTTTCGTGGATGCTTCCAAAGTACCCCACTTCACAAGAAGAAACCATAAGATTTTCTCCTAATCTTCTTGAAGTCTGTATCAGTCCATCTATCTTGTCTAGACACGGTACTCAAATAACGACCAATCTATAAATACTCTCATGTATACAAAAACTCATCAAAGTTTTCCAAATTAGACATATGAAAAATATGATCAACATGCATGGATGAAAGATCAGCCCCATCATCAATATCATCAATGCAAGAAAAAACCATGTCATCATACCTCGCTTGTGAAAGCATATCAACTATTGGGTTGTCTTTACCTACTATGTGCTTGAACTCAAGATTCATGGATTTTATGTACACAATCCACCTAAGCAAGGAAATATCTGGAGTAGAACAACTCCTGATCATACCTAAAAGAGGCAAACAATCAGTCTTGACCACCATAATAGCACCAATGAAATATTCTTTGTCATTCTTGAGAGCCGTGACAACTCCTAAGAGCTCCCTCTTAATCTATGGATACCTATACTGCTGCTCATTTAGGACTTTCGCCCCAAACTGAATAGCATACCTATTCCCATCTACATCATCTTGGCCAACAGTCCAGTATCAATAGTAAGAACAATAGGTCTCCCGCACTCATAATCTGATTTTTGAAGAGTCGGAGTAGCTCTCAACAATTTCTTCAGTTTCTACATAGCTTTACTATATGTCTCATCTCCCAAGAAAAACGCTATCCTTTCCTCAAGAGTTGGTAAAGATCATCTACAATATGAGCAAAATGAGGAATCCAAATAAGATAAAACACACAAGCTCCAAGAAACCTATGAACCTCCGAAGTAGAAGAGCAAGTCTCCCCAATCTTTTCTATGGTATCAACCTTCACAGGAGAAGGCTTCCAGCCATAATATCCACACATATGTCCAACAATCTTCTCTGGCTCCAAAACTCAACTTCAACCCTAGCAAGGTTAAATTCACTTCCTCTAGCGTGCAAAGAATCCTCTCAACATCTCTAATATGTGAAGCCACAAAGAACCTGCATCCATGATCATCTAAAGTCTCATCCTTCTCTTTTTTCAAACAACCTTTAATAGGCAGATCATCAATGAAAGGCATGGTAAGCTATGGAATAAAATCTCATAAGACCTTATTCATCCCACATATGTCCAACAATCAAAACTTCTCCAGATCCAAAAATAGACTTCAACCCTAACAAGGTCAAGTTCACTTCCTCTAGTGTGCAAAGAATCCTCTCAACATCTCTGATATGTGCAACCACAAATAACCTGCATCCATGATCATCTAAAGTCTCACCCTTCTCTTTTTCCAAACAACCTCAATAGGCAGATCATCAATGAAAGGCATGGTAAGCTCTGGAATAAAATCTTGTACGACCTTATTCATCCCATTCATCATATGGGAAACCAAATTAGTAGCTCCTTGTAGAAGCATACACATTCGAACAAGGCCTAAAGGTGTCTTCATTGTAGTCAAATCTCTACTCTCAAGGGCAAGCTGGAACTAGTCATATCGAATAGATACCACATCAAACAAAAGCTTCTACAAACTCATCCACAATAGGTCTTGCACCAACATTTCGAATAGTGACCCTGTTCACTAGTCGTAAGTCCTATATGAATATGAGTGTTCCATTCTTCTTAGGAACTATGAACCATCTATTGGAATATGGAGTTGAAGATGGCTCTAGAATCCCCATCTTGATCTGTTCATTCAAAAGCTCCACCAATTTAGGCAAGTGAGCCATAGGCACAAGAATAGGTCGTAGATTCCAAGGGACATGCACAATGGTAAAAATAACCATAGACGTCACAATCCTAGGATCAACACATCCAATATCATGTGGGAAAAAATCAAAAGCTCTTCCATGTCTACACAACATCTCTTCAAAACATCTCACCTCTTCAAGAAGCAAAAAATTCTTAGTCCCAATCTTCATCTCTTTTAGTGTCTCAGCTGAAAACCTACGACTAATACCATTAGGATCTCGTAAAGGAGGTTGCATAGCTACTCTCCTAATCATCTCATCACTATCTAAAGGTAGCAATCCTACAATGGTCTAACCTTCTTTGTCAACTGTCTTATATTTTGTCTAAACTCTAGCTTCATTGCTACAACCTACAAATTTCACCCCTTGTTGAAAATACCTTGGTAAATACAAATTTTGATGTGTATAAATAATAGCTTCCAACTCTTTTTGCTGAGAATCCTAAGCACCCAAATTCTCTTGAAGCATGAAATCAGCAATTTCACAATACATCGCCAGAGAATGGATCTGTAAGACATAAGTCAACTCTTGATTGTCAATTTTCAGCAATATTGAAAGTTCTTCCATAGTATCCGAGCATGAAAGCCCATCATAGAGACCATCTACCATGTCTTCATTCTACAAAATACCTACAAGCTTCAATTCTTTTTGTTTTCTTTTCACATACTGCCTAACAGCTCTAGGTAGATCAAAAATATGTTGAAAACACAAAGTACTTTCACTAGATACACCATAAACACATGAGGTAAAACTGTCGCTGCCAGGAGGCGAGAGCTTTCCTTGACTCGTACCACTATCGTCTTGCAAGACAGTGGTACCTAAACAAAAATTCAGCTCTCTTACTAGAAGAGGGGAATCCCTCAAAGAATCCTTATTCCATTGATGATTGACACAAACTGTCATGAACTAGACAACCCTCTTTCCATCCTTACTTTAGATCCGTGCATAGGCAGATCCATTGTCCAAAACCTTAGTCTCCATCCAAGACTCAACAATAAATGACTACCCCAAAATAATAGGATAGGAATAAGAGTTCTGTACAAAAAAATGATAAGACTCACCCACATCCACTAGAAATCTTCATGTTCGGACAAGCAGCATACAAATCTGTTGCAATGTTGTTGGCTGTACGCATGTGACCATGATCCACATCAATTGGCCATCTACCAATATCATATAAACCTCACACTATGGCATTAATCTCAGAGCCATGATCCAAAATAGAAACACAAGGAGTCTCTGTCTCACCAAGCTTAACCACATTCTTTGTAGTTGCATGTGCCTAGTGGCTATGAGAAAAATGGCTATGAGGCACCAATCTAGGCGCATCATCACTATCAGCATATTGTACGGGCTGAAGTAAAGGCTGAAGAGTCTTCTTGGACTGCATACATAAAGTTCCATCTATAGACTCCTCCATAGTCTTCTCATCAAAATCAATCTCCTCAATCTACAACCCATAGAGAATAGCCTTGACAACAACTAAAGCCTCTCGATGGATCATATCTTGTATCAGTTCTTCAATAACCTGTCATTTTCTTTTAATAATGTCGATGAGAACATCATGAAATTCTCTTTTGGCAATCCCCAAGACTTCTCTAAGAGTAAATTTAATTTTACAGTTAAGAATCCCTTCCTCAAGTATCTTTTACCTTTTTCAGCATTGGATCCTTTGTCTTTGTGGCTTTCTGATCTTCTTGTACTTTAAGCTTTTGAACATCAGCCATACTTTGCTCCAGTCCTGAAGAAGAAGTCCGAGTAGCTGGATCATTCCTCCTAGTCACCCTCTTTGATCCTTCAGGCTGATCACTATCTCTTTTCCACTTCTTCTCAATAAGCACTTCAAATCCTTGAGATTTTTCCATATAAGCATAGATAGAAAAGACTTCAACTCGATCATTCCATCTAGTCCCTTTTCTGATCACATCTCCTATGACTGAAAGTTCAGATGATGAAGCTTTTCCCTTCTTCTTTGCGTGCAATGTATATGACCATAAAGGAGATTTATCCTTCGGCAACCGCTCCAACTAAAGACCATATGCAGCAGCTTCTCTTGCCACCACTCGCATCATATAAGAAGAGTGAAAAAGAGACTCGTCTAACAGTTTCTTCATACCACATTTACCAAAATTTGGTTTAATCTGTTGCTATGTATCTTTGAAACATATCATCTTGTCCTTCCAGACTACCAACTTCAGCCTTTTTTCCTCTTCAAAATCTTGATAGTCCTTCCACTTATGATATGGACTATCACACCACATGCAATGGCAAACACAATCATTCCTGGAAGAATTTGTAGGAGTAGAAGAAGTTGGGGCTAAACATGGAGCTGGACTAAGTGGCTACTGCTCCATTCTGGTCATCTTGATTTGAAGATCTTTTAAGTTCTTTGAAATTTCTTCCACCATATCTTCGACAGTCGGTTTTGCAGATGGTCTAATAACCGTAGTAAGATTATGCATAGGCATAAAAATAGGATGAGAAATAAGAGAAGAAGTGGAAGAAGCAATAGGAGAAGTAGGAGAAGTCGAGGTAGGAGAAGACATCGCTAGGGTTGATTGCATATTGTTCTATAAGTGAGTCTTCCATCTCCGCCTCTTTGTTAGTGTAGAAACCGCATCGACAACATCCCACCAATCAGTCTTCAATCCCATAGGCTATGTATGATCTTCTAGAAGCTTTTCCAACTCATCCTGACGTATAGGATCAACCACCTACAAGAATAACTCCACTTTCTCCAAATTCATAGCTCTTTGCTCTAGTGCATCCAACTGGTTATATCACTCTTCAAACTACCGCAACAACTCAGAAGTAACAAGTCCTTTATTGGCCTGATAGACCCACTCTCTGAATGTCTTCTGTGTAGCAATTCCATAATCCTCCAAAAAATATTTGTCTTTGAGCACTTTCTTGAAAACATTCCAATTAGAGTCTTGTGCAAACAAATCTTTCACTCTAACCTACAAAGTAGGTGTGACAAGCCATAAGAAATAAATGTTTCCAATTGGATGGAACTTCAAAGAAGTGCATCTCTCTTTCAAAGGCTTTAAGATAGGCTAAACATTTTGGCCATCAAATAATTCGTGCTCACTAACCACAACCTCAATTGCCTTGGTCGCACTATGTGTATGCTCTTGTTCTTGATGCAATAGTCATTGTTGATCCAATTGTTGCTAATGTAACTATTGTTGTTGTTGCATAGATAACTGCATTTGTTGATTCTACATCATAATAGCTGAAGAAAGAGTTTTCAATAATGTCTTTATCTCATCGATCGAAAGAGAAGAAGCAATCGATGAAGAAGGTGCATTATTTGAAGAGTCTCCCATCTCAATGATCAAAAGTGATGCTCACATCAGGTTCACCAGATGTCACACGGAATACGTATGGGAGTTTGTGAAAGTCCTTCACCGCAGGGATACTTTGTGAGGGTGGAGCAAGAGATGATGAAGAGTACAAAACTCAAGGTAAATACATGGAGTAAAAAGGAATGGTTAGGTTTCACAGTTGTTCGAATACATATGTGGACATGGTAAGGTGAAGTGAGAATATAAGGATTTCAATCTTCACAACACAAGATCTAATACACAGAATTCTTGTTTTGATGCAGTCAAAGGATAAGCTCAATGTATCTTTTCTCAAAAGTTCTTCAAAGCTTGGACACACAAGTGTGAGTAAAATGCCATGGATTTGCATGAAAAAGTTGATGGATTAGAAGTTCATTACCTTGTGACATTAACATTGAAGTTAAGCTCAGCTAAATGGGTTCTTAATAAGTCTAAAATGCTTAAGTAAAAGCATATTTTCATAAAAGAATCACCTTGTCATTATTTATCATAGAAAATCATCTTATCATTGTTGCAGTACCATTGTAACACCATAATAGCATATGCCATAAGGGCGATGCTAACAAAGGTCCCAATCATCACCACCACCATCATCTATTACAATTGTAGAAGAAATGCTATCTAGGGAGTCGAGCTCACCATAATCAATGGGCGTACAAGTTACCAATTGTAGAAGAAATGCTATCTAGGGAGTCGAGCTCACCATAATCAATGGGCGCACAAGGTACCAATCCAACTCTGTGGAATAATCTTCAATTAGGCATCAATCATTAGGAGAAATGTGGACTCTCTTTTTTGCCCCTTAAGGAGTGCATAAACAAATATAGGCCTAACCAATGAGAGAGCTGGGATTCCAGATTCATGTAACATGAATCTTTTAGCCATATCTTGGCCCAAATCTTTCCTCAACAAAATAAAATAAGGAGAAATGTGGGGAATACAATGCTGACGCTTTCTAGAAGTTTGTGATTCGAATTTTCATTTTCTTATTTTTAAATGTTTGACTTTTCATTTCTTCCCTTTTCAGTTTCCCCCTCTTTCTTAGGCTTCTTAGGCGGAACTCAAATTTATCATATCTCTTTCCCTACTTCTTCTTTCCTAACGAAATTTTATAGCCTCATTGTTGCTTGCCCATATCTGTAACCTTGTGAAATTTCATTTCCTCTACACAAACACAGAGTGAGTTTCACATGTTTTATGAGAGTAGAGCTTGTTCTACCAAAGCCCTAAGATTTTCTTCACAAAATTTACAAGTATATTGTTCTCTTCCATGGATGTTCTATGGTAAAGTTTTATCTCGTTTGGAAAAAACCTGTGCAAATTATGTGCATTCTCTGACATGTAATTTCTTTTGTTTTGGTACTCTAGGAGTCTCTTATAGTCAAGAACAATGATCTTTTGAACACTCAACTTCTTCTTCAACATCTTACGGTTTTTTTGTAACCAAAGGTACAGGTATATTGTCTTGTTTTTTTGCTACTCCATAATTAAATTTTATTTTGTTTGGACAAAATGTATGCAAGCTATATGCATACCGAGTTTTCCTTTGTTTTTTTACTCTAAGAGGCTTCTTCTTCAACTTCTTTGGGCTTCTTTGCAAAGAAATCCACAGGTATATTGCCACTTTTTTATGTTGCTCCATGGTTAAGTTTCAACTCATTTGGACAAAGCCTATGTAAGTTATATGTATGCTTTGACTTAATATTTCTTTTGTTTTTGTACTCTAGGAATTTGTCAGTGAAGGAACAATGGTCTTGTTATAAGTCAACTTCTTGTTCAATATCTCTGGCCTTCTTTGTGAAAAGAATTACAGGTACAATGCTTTTTTTAATTGCTCCATTTAAGTTCGAGCGGTGGAGTTTGGGCCCAAAAAAGTGCTAAAAATTTGCCAAAAAAATCCGAATTTCAAGGGAAAACTAAACTATGTTGAAGGCGGCATAGGCAATTGGGTCAATTTTAAGTAGCAAGTAACCGACGGGTTCCAAAAGTGCTCTAAAGACCCACCAAGTGATGATTGTAGAATTTTCATAATTTCTTAGGATGTCAGATGAGACTTATGGAAGTGCCCGGTAGTGCGGGACTTTGAGATGGACATGCAGGATTTTTCAGATTGTGAACCAAATAGTCAAATGGTAGTGCCCGAAGTGGAGGGACAAAAAACAAACAATGTAAATAGATATTTTAGTGAGGGGGTGTGGCTGTTGGGCTCTCCCACCCCCCAAATTCTCATGTGATGGGGGGGAGGGGAGGGGGCATTTTTTTGAATGGAAAAAAAGAAATGAAGGTGTCATGGCGTGCAGGCGAGGTGAGAGAGAGAGAGGCTATGGGGAGGCAAAGAATAGCCCCCCAAACTAACTACATCAATGATCTGCTGCTTCTCTTTACTCTCCATCGCTGCCCTTGACTCCTCCAATGGTGGCCCAATTGCTGAGTTCCAATTTTAGTCTTTCTCTCTCTTCCCTCTCTCTCTTCTCCAAGAGGTTGTTCATGCATATGAAATCAAGAAGAAGAGGGGGTGAAGGATGCTTGTCTGGCAAGACGATCGGATTGCTCCAAGATCAAGAGGAGGTTGAGGGAAGGTGTTTGCATTGAAGAATGAGTGCCAGATGGTCCATTGATAGTTCGTATCAATTATTTAAAAAACCCGACAACATGCACATAAGCGGTATGCCTCATTTTTACAAAGGAAATTTGCTTCTTTTATGTTTGATGGTTGAAATGAAATTCATATGGAACAAAAATTTGTTTGGGTCTTCTTTGCATCATGATTGAGGGCTATGCATAAAATAAAAGTAGACATGTAATGATAAATAGTCCCGGTAATTAAATTACATCCTGAAAAGTGCCTTTTTAGAGTAAAAATGAAGATTTTGTTGGTTTCGGGTGGGGAAAATAGATGCGCATGGAATGAAATTATGATTAAAAACATCTTTCAACTGTCATAATCACTTAATAATCATAGATTTGAAAAATATATTTTTATGCATAAATAAATAGCAAAAATAGTAAAAAGGAAAGAAAAATAGGTTTTTGTGCTCCAAAAAATAAGAAAAAATATGATTAATATCCATGCATGTTTGGAAAGGTTGAGGCACGAAGATTAAGCCTCAGCATTTAGTGCATTTTTAGTGCCTTTTTATTGCTTTATACATCAAAAATGACAAAAAACAAAAACCCTACACCTATGCAACGATGCAATACATAAGCAATAGGGGAAAAAAAGAGTTGTGGAAGTGTTTAAGTGCTGAGAATGAAGTAAAGTATGATCTTTTGGTTATGCACATCATATAGGACAATAATCATTTAGGTTTTAGAAGGCTAGTAGCACGAGGTAACTCGATGCTAGTCTCTAGCAATGCAACAACAACGAGTAGATTGAAAATCATTGAAGGGTTGATTTTACACCCCACTTTGCTGATTTGGTTTAAAATAACATGTTTGTGCACAATCAACATACACTTTTGCATTTTTCATGCCACATGGTATAATCTTTTGGATACATAGCACCTATATACCAAACATTGACCAACGTTGAGAGTGTGAGGAAGTCCTTTACTGTAGGTTAGACAAGCGGTTCCTTGGGATAAGCTGAGTGAGAAAATATCAACTCTTGGATAATTTGATAAATCAAAGAGTGGACTATGTATCGTGTGTCTTATATGTTGAGGCAGCGCATCTTAGGGCTAATCCCTGAGATGTAGGAGAGTTGCAGTGAGGCCACGGTGTTTCAACCAAGGGGTTGCCTCTCCTATATATGTGATACGCGGTAAATTATACTGATGTATATGGGATCTCCCTCGGAGGAGTAAGGGAAGGAAAACGTTGGACTGTGTCCTATTACAAACACAAAATCGATATTAGAGTTTAGTGTAGTGTGAGCCTTAGACTCTCCTGGCCGCAAGGCCGTGTGGGTGTCTTGTGTGTCTTAGAGGTCCGACTAGTGCTAGAGAGCCTTTCTTTAGCCCATTTTAGGTCCCGACAGGTGGTGCATTTTCTCGGAGTTGCCAATAAGTGGTGGTTCTGAATCTAGGGTCTTTAGGGACTAAATAGTCGGTTTATGTCCTCTAATTAGAACCGTCAAGCTGAAATACAAAAAGGGGAACATGCTGAGAGGCTAGATGGCAGAATGAGATTCTAAGGCGTTATTCTCCTCAAAGGAGAAACCCGATACAAATAAGCAGCAGTGGTTTTAATTACCCAAGTATCACAATTAGCCCTTTGAGTGCAAGAGGAAGTTCTAATACTTCCCCTCTTCCAGTCAATCAACCCACTTCAAGTGGGGGTGTAGTTTTACCTACACAAACTCCTATTGTCAATCTGATTGTAGCCATGGCACAACCCATTGCAATTCCAACAGGGACACTGGATTTACCAGCATTAGGAGCCCCTTTACCCATCTTCCATGGGTTAGCAAAAGAAGATGGAGAACTCCATATTAATGAGTTTCAAAAACTCATGTTCAACTATCGAATATAAGATGAAGGACACTTGACGATGTTCTTCAACATGACAATAAAAGGAAGGGCAATAGTATGGTATCACAGTCTAGAGGCCAGAACCATAACTAGCATTGATCAATTCTTCATGGCCTTCTGTAGAGAGTTTGCTCGTGAGAGGGGTGGACAATATTGGTTGCATGTCTTGAATGTAACGTGCCAGGAGCCCAATTAGAATGTACAAGCCTATGCTAAGAAACCAAAGCAAGTTCTTCACAAACTTGATACTTATATTCCCATTCCTGCAGCTGCACAATTGCAATATTTCCTACATGGATTAGATTTCAACATCTAGGTGCAACTGAGTAGTGTTGCTTTGGCTAACATTAACACTGCTATAACCCAAGCAAAAGGAGTAGAGTCGTGCTTGCAAGCGGCTTATGCAGCAAGGGTGGGTAAATTGGAATGGCAATAGTTTGGCACTGACCAACAGGAGTCAAGGGAACCGTATGTCAAATGCGAATGGAAGGGGGACTATCATGCCAAATTTTCCTATGTTACCAGCTCCTCCCAGTGTGACTATGCTTATGGCTAGTCAAATGGCCCCACTGAATGGTGAGGGCAAAACAACAAACCCTAATGTTGTCCCAGTAAGTCAATTGTTGATTCCCAATCAAGTTGCTAGGTTGATGGGACGATAGATAGACGATTGCAGCTATGAGTCAAGTGCCTCAAATGTCCTTGGTGAAGTTAAGGATATGATGAAGCACTACACTGACATGATTGCCAAACAGCATAGACAAATAGCTGTGGATGTCAATTTCCTTAAGAAGTAGCAAAATTTGATAAGGAGTTGATGCCCTAAAGAGGGTGCCCCCTCAAGATTCAGCTGTAAGTGGTGTGGTGGCCAACATTTCCTTAGGAATTGTCCAAATGTCAAATGCAATATTTGTGGAGAGTCTGGTCACTTAGTTGCTACTTATTGGAGTAAGATCAGTTCTCTCCAACAAGGAAGTAAACAGCTAGGTCCAATTAATCATCGTGCACAAGGGAATAATCTCCAACAAGATGATGGACCAAGACAAATATTGCAAAGAGGAAACGCTATTGTAGAGGAGTTGCCTTATGGCAGTGGAGTCAGCCTTATTGAGGCGGTATGTGTAAATGATGCTGAAACTTCCAATCTATGAGCCATAATAAGAGGTTAAAATACTAGAGAGGGTGACAAAGGAATTGTAAAACCTGTCGAGGGAAACCCTAATCAAGATGCTAAGGGAAAGCAAATCCTGAAACCTGATAATGGAAGGTGGACCTCTAAGGCTTGTTGATAGTAAAGTTGATCTTGAGAAGGATAAAGAATTGCCAAGAAAGAAGGAAAAAGTTGAAAAAGAGACACCAAAGCCGGTCCAAAGACCAAAGGAGAGAATGGTTTGGTGAGAGAAGAGAGCTTTGGCTAACTACCACGACTTTGATTTAGCAAGTTTTCTTTGTGAAGTTAAACCAGACATGAATCTCCTGCAATTGATTAATCTGTCTCCAAGAGTACGCAAAGAATTCAAGAAAATCTTGCATATTGGGTATATTGTAGAACCTTTGGACATAGCAAAAGTGGGAGAAGATTGGTTTGATGATGCTGAAAAGCATCATTCAAGGGTTCCAGCATATGTGGATGGAATATAAGTGGAGCATGCTATCGTAGACACTAGATCCTCCATCAATATCATGAGTTCAAACTTGATGGAGAGGCTAGGTTTAGAAATCCAAAAAGATAGCTCCACACTTCTTAGGATGGCTAATGACAGTCTAAGGCAACTAGAAAGTTGTATCACTAAAGTCCACATTATTGTTGCAAGCGTGGAATGCTATCTGGACTTTAGGGTGATAAGGTTTGCAAGATGTCCTAGCTATCGATTTTTGCTAAGCAGGCCATGGATTTTACAAATAGACTGTCAAGTTGATATACCCACTGGTCAAATGATTCTAGGTAGGGGTGCCAATCGTGTAATAGTGGATACTTACCCTGAGTCTCCTCAGAGTGAGAGAGCTCCTTTATCCTCTACTGAAGTAGAAATAGTAGATGATCCATCTAGTAGCGAGACATCATCAAGTGATGGATTTAAAGAAGGATCCACTACAAAAGACATCTATCAGATAACATTGAATGAGCCGATAGAGCCTCAAGATCGAATAAGAGACGTGGATGTAATTGAGTTGGACCTTGGTACCCCAAACGATTTGAGGCTAATCAAATTAGGTTCCATGCTTAGTTCAGAAGAAAGAGTGGACTATGTGTCCTTAATTCAAGAGTTCTATGACATCTTTGCTTGGAACTTAGAGGCATTCCTCCCAGCCTAGCTGTGCATATCATACCTCTAAAGGAAGGAAGTCGGCCCATACGTCAAAAAGTAAGGCACATGCCTTTTGAACTAAGGGACGGGCTGTTTGAGGAGCTACAGAAGTTGTGAAAAGTGGGTTTGATCTTCCGTGTTCAACATACTGAATGGTGTTCCACCAGTTGTAATCAGAAAGAAGAATAATAATCAAATTTGGCTTTGCATAGATTTTAGAGAGCTGAATAAGTAGACTGTTAAAGACTACTACCCGTTGTCGTTTATTGACTAAATTTTGGATCAACTAGCGGGTAGGAAAATATATTTATTCATGGATTGCTTTGCAAGATATAACCAAATGGCAATTGCTGAGCAAGACAAGCTAAAAATGACATTTATTACTATCTTCGGTACCTTTACGTACCATATGTGATGGCATTTAGTTTATGTAATGCACTTGGTTCATGGCAATGAACAACAAACAAGACCTTTGGCAACATATCCCTAGAGGAGTTGAAAGTATTTATTGATGACCTTGGCACATCCACCATAAGAGAAAGGCAGTTGATTATTTTGCACAAATGTTTTGAGTGTTGCAGAAAATTTTGCATAGCTCTTAACCCATGGAAGTCCGTCTTTGGGGTGCTTTATGGGCTGTTGTTAGGCCATGTGGTTAGTTCAGTAGGGATCACGACTGGCCCTAAAAAGATCAAGGTCATAGTTTCCACAAGTCCGTCGTGTACTCCAAAGGAAGTACATAGCTTTCTGTCATCAATAGGGTATTATCAAAGGTTCATAAATGCCCTAGTAGAAAGAATGTTGCCACTGACAAACCTATTGTCCTTTAACTGTCTGTTTGCATGGAGTGATGCTTGCAAAGTATCTTTTGATTATGTGAAGCGGGAGCTAGTAAAAGCACCTATTTGAAAGTACCTAAAAGGGGCGAAATATTCTATATATTTTCAATAGCTACCATGTATAGTATTAGCTTCTTCTTATTCCAAATCTGGGAGGAAAAGTGGTACCATCCGATAGCCTTTGCTAGTCGAAAGTTAGACGTATAAAAAATTAACTATACCTATACGGAGAAGTTGTGCCTTGCGATGGTATTTGCAACCAAAAAATTCAGGCATTACATTATTTATGAGAAGGTGGTTTTTTATACGAAGGCGGAAGGACTTAGATTGTTATTGAACAAGTTACAGCCGCCTGATCGATTAAAGTGGTTAATCACTTTGCATGAATTTGATTATGAGATTAAGAGCAAGCCACCAAAGCTACAGGGCATTATGGAGTGTCTTGTGGATTTCGGAGAGCCAAAAGAGGTCTTGGCTGAAGGGAGCGACATGGAAATACTGTTTAAGATTGATACAACTTCTATTCCCTCTTGGTATGCTACTATAACACACTATCTATCTACATGAGAGACATGGAAATAATGTTTAAGATTGATACAACTTCTTTTCCCTCCTGGTATGCTATTATAACACACTATCTATCTACAGGAGAGATTAGAGCTACTCTATCAAAATTTGAGAAGAGAAAAATTAAACAGCATGCTTTAAAATTCACGTTAATCACAGGAACCCTATATCAATAGGGGGTTGATGATATTAATCACTGATGTGTGATGCCTAAGGAGGTTCCATTTATCCTTGAGGAGTGCCATGACTCCACTTGTAGGTGGTACTTTGTTGGGCGATTGACAACACAGAAGGCCTTAAGAGCTAGATGTTAGTGGTTGTCCATCTTTCAAGATGCATTCGATTATGTTATGAGAAACTGCCAATTTCCTATTAGAGCAAATTATATGTCAATTTGATCCGCCAAAAGAATTAGTATTGGACTGTGGAGCCCATTTCCTAAACAAAGTGATTAAAAGCTAGACTGAAGCATGGAAAATTAAACATAACAAGACAACTCCTTATAACCCACAGGAAAATGGACAAGTTGAAAGTACCAATAAGTAGCTTGTGGGTATCATGTCCAAGATAGTCTCCGAAAAGAAATGGGACTGGGATAAGACATTATATGTAGCAGTATGGGCATACAATACAATGTTTAAACGAGCCACTAGCCACACCCCATGCAAATTAGTTTATGTGAAGGAGTGTGCCTTGCCCTTAAAAATTGAGTTGTCGACCATAAGATTCGCAATCAATCATTCTTTGGGTGACGGAGATGCCCTATTTGAGTGTTTTACAACCCTGGCCCACTTGGATGAGCTCAAATTGTAGAGTCTATTGCACCAAAAAGTGGTTAAGCGACAGATGAAGTGGCTACATGATTTAAAAGTGTAAAAATATACCTTTAAGAAGGGGCAGGTAGTTCTGTATTACGATGCACGTAGGGAGCTATTTCTAGGGAAGCTAGAACATAGATAGGATGACCCTTGCAAGGTAGTTAGGATAGGTAAAAATAATTCCACGAATGCCTGCAAAACAACCAAAGGTCTATAAAAAAGAAATCAATCCAAATAAGGATACACATACACAAACGTAGCTAACCCATTTACCACCCCAAACAACCCACATCCTAGAAAAAATTCGGCATGACCTCTATACATATGCGACCGAAAACTTCATGCGATGCAACAAACAGACACTCAAAACCCCGTATCACGCAAGAAAGAAAGAAAACAATAAACCTACCCGTAATCGTAACACATAGACCAACCATAACACCATAAAAATCTAAATCAGGACCTAACCATAACCTTGACCAACAATTTCAACTAAAAGGACTTTACGCGCACATCCCATGAAGCGTATTTATTAAAAGGGGGAAAAAAAGTGCAGTGAGGAGAAATTATTTTAATGAAGGGTTCATTTTAAGAAATTATTAACAATGGGTGACATTTTATTAGGTTATAAACCTTAATAAGAAATCAACGGTTCCTTCTTAAAATATTAATTACAATTTATTAGGGTGAAACGATGCTTTATTGAAACCCAGACTACGATTCCTAGATTGGGTCTCTAAATGCAAATTCATTAATTAAAAATTAATAGTGACGTGGAGCGCTTTTTTGCCAGCATGTGCTTTTTGTGACGGCTGGTTTATTTTTATTAAAAATTAAGGTGCCTCTTAAGCGCACGTAGCGCGTGCAAAGTGAACAGCTGGTTGATTTTTATTATTAAAAACTGTGTGTTTAGCACGAATGCACGCGAAAAAGTGGTTGAGTATAGTTCATTTTAACAATTAATTGTGGCTAAGGGATAATGAAAATAAATAAAGCTCACAAAATAAATACATGGTAGGGGTGTGTATGCAATGGACTGAAGGCACATGGAGTAGTCTCTCCAAATGCAAGGGGTCCAGTCAAACAAAAACAAACACCACTGACTCGAAAAAAATAAAGCACCTTAGTGTTTTTGTTTTATTTGGATTTGATTTTTATTTATTTTTTTAAATTTTGTTTGTTTATTATTTTTTTTCAATTAAAATTTGTATTTTATGTGTATTTGTTTTGTGTATATCGTTTGGTTTGGTTTATTTGTTTTGTTTTTTTTCTTATTTTTTCTTTTTTAAAAATAATTAAATCTGAATATATAACACATGAATATGTTATGAAATGTAAGAGTGGAATTTTCAACTATCTAGCAAGTGTCAACAATGTATATTAATTCATCCATGACTTTCCAACTGATTTTGAGAATTTAAAATGAATTTTTATGAAGTGAAATATTAAAATAAGGGGTTTTTGGTTCAAATAATATTTTTGCCTTTTATGGAAGCATTTTTACTTGAGAATTTAGTGGCAAAAGGGACAGGGGGTTTGTGGAATTTTTAGGAATTTTTTTGAATTTATTTCTAAATTTTTACTAATTTTTAATGAATTTTACTCATTTTACATGTAATTTTGAAGTAATTTTCAGATTTTGAAATTTTCACAAATTTTTTAAAATTTCCACTTTAAAAATATTCCAAATAATTTCAACAATCTTGGAAAATTTTCAAAACAAAAAGTAAATTTTTTGAATTTTAAATGTTTTTTAAAAAATTTTTAAGTGTTTTTTGTTTATTTTTATGTATTTTTATATATTTGCATGTTGGAAAATAAAAGGCGGTACCCGAGCTGTGTGTGAACATTGAAGGATGACTGCGTGTGAACGGCTGACTGCAATACTCCACTGCACAGACAAGTCGAAAGCGCGTCCTTGCGTGTGAACGCCCGCTAGCACACCTGTACATAGCGAGAAAACAACAGAAGAGAAAAGGCAGGAACAGGGGCTAACTGAGTAGATTAAGTGAATTAAGTTAGCTTAGTCGAAGAAAGTCAATTAAGTTAATTTAGTTGAGTAAATCAATTAAGTTAGTTATGTTAGTCTGGTTAGTTAGGTTAAGTCTGGTAAATTAGGTTACTTAGGTTAAGTCTAGTAAATTAGGTTAGGCCAGTCAGTCAGGTTAACTAGGTTAGTCTAGTTGGGGACGTAAGACTGGTTAGTTAGGTTAGTCTAGTAAAGTTCGATAAGTCTAACTAGGGTTAGGGGTCTAACTAAAGGTCAATTAATCTAACTAGGGTTAGGGAGGTTAACTGTGGTTAGGTTAGACTAACTAGGGTTAGTTAAATTAGGGTTAGTGGGAACTAACTAGGGTTAGTTAGATTAGGGTTAGTGGAATTAACTAATGGTTAGGTTAACTTAACTTAGGTTAGGTTAGTGATGACTAAGGTGAGGTTAGTGGTTACTATGGTTAGGTGGTTACGAGGGGGTGGGAGGAGGAGGAGGAGGAAAATGGTGGCGGCTGGTGGTGCAGGAGGAGGAGGAGGAGGAGGAGGAGGAGGAGGACGAAGAAGAAGAAGAAGAAGAAGAAGAAGAAGAAGAAGAAGAAGAAGGAGAGGTTGGTGGTGGTGGCGGAGGGGGAGGAGGAGGAGGAGAAGGAAGAGGAAGAAGGAGAGGCTGGTGGTGGTGGTGGAGGGATAGGAGGAGGAGGAGGAAGAGGAAGAAGGAACGGTTGGTGGTGGTGGTGGAGGGAGAGGGGGAGGAGGAGGAAGAGGAAGAAGGAGAGGCTGGTGATGGAGGAGGAGGAGGCTAGTGTCGGAGGGAGAAGAGGCGGCACCCGCGGTGGCTTGGGGCGAACGGGAGAGACGATGGCATCGAGGTGGCTGGAGGGTGTCGCGACAGCAGGAGGGTGTCAAAGCGGCGGCCTGACGTCGATGCGGCGGGAGGGAGAGAGAAGAGGAGGGATGGTGTCGAAGTGGTGGCTTGGTGGCGAGAGGGAGAGAGAAGAGGAGGGAGGAAAGAAGGTGGAGGAGGAAGAAAGAAGAGGAAGGAGAAGAAGAGGTGGCAGGGAGAAGGGGAGGAGGAAGAAGAAGGGAGAAGGCAGGACGGGATGCAGGGACAACGGCAAATAGGTTTTTTTCTTTTTCTTTTTCTTCGTTTCTTTCTTCTTCTTCTTCTTTTTCTTTCTTTTTGTTTCTTGCTTTGTTTTCTTTCTGTGTTGTCTTTTTTCTTCTTCTTTTTCTTGGTGTCGCTTTGTTGTTTCTTTGTTTTTTGTTTTTAAATTATTTTTTGGATTTATTTATTATTATGATTATGTATTCGGTTGTGTTTTTTTTTCCTTCTTTGTTTTGTGTCCTTGTTGTTTGTTTTTTCTCTTTTTTTTTCTTTTTCGAGGTTTGTTTTTCTCTTTTTCTTTCTTTTGCTGTGTTTGTTTATTTAATGGAAAAATAAACATAAAATAAATAAATAAATGAAAAATAGAGAGGCAAGAAACACATCCCCCGTCTTGTGCGCATGCGCGGGCAGGGGTAAATTTTTTTTTGTAGTGACAGGATCAAATGGGTAGGGATGGTGACGCGCAAGCCACGGACGCCACGGGGGCGTCCCGAGGTGCGTAAACCTAGAAACATGCACGTTCATGCGCGACACGAGAAACGCGGTCACACAATAAAAAGGAATAAAAATTAATAAAATTCAAACCATTTGTCAATTCAAAAATTCGTAAAAAGGAAAAATGTAGTGGGAGACGAGGGAAAATTGGTAGAAACATGCAACACCGGGTCCGAGAAAAAATCAGGGTGTTCACATGGGAAAAGTGCAAAAAAAACCCTAAAAACACATACGTATATTAATATCGAAAAATCTGTGCATCGGAATGAAGTGCGGAAAGAAGGAAAAGTGTGCAGTTGAAGGTGTCCAATAGCCCTATTGTGACAAAACAGAGTTCCGATTGAGATAGGACACGTTCACATGGGAAAAACCCCAAGAATGAACCTGAAAATGGACTCGAAAATTAATACGGGAAAAACCATGCGCCGGAATAGAGGATAGTAAAAATGAAAAATGTCCAAAAGAAAAGGATTCACATGGTTGGCACATCAAAACTCAGTTTGGGGGAAATTAGGAGGGGTTCATGTGGAAAAAACACGAAAAACATATCCAAAAACACTCAAAAAAATTAATAACGAATAATTAGGCAGTCGAAAGAGAGGGATGGAAAAAGAAAAAAGTGGGAGAAAGGATGGCAAGACACGATTGTCAAATTAAACTGGAATTCCGGTGAAAATAGGGCAGGTTCACATGGAAAAATGTGAAAAATACACACGAAAAAGGCCTGAAAACCCGCAAAAATTAATAACGGATGAACCGTGCATTAGAATGACATGGAGAAAAAAGGAAAAATGTCAGGGGGAATGGGTAGGATAGGGTTGGGACATCAGATCAGGGTTCCGAAGAAATAAAGATGCGTTCACATGGAAAACCGTCCATTTTACAGGAATTGTTTCAAAAATCAATAACTTGAGAACCGTTTATCGAAACAAGGGTTGGTAAAAGGAAAAATAGGCAGTTCGAAAGGACAAATAGGAATGTAAGGTTAGATTGGAATTTTGGTGAAGGTAGGGTGCATTTGCATGAAAAAAGTCACTAAACAAAGGATAAAGGAAAATGATCAAGAAACAACCCCAGGGACAATGTAAAATAAAACGAAAGAGTGGGGAAGGGACCCCTTGAAGGTAAAATGAAGTCACGGCATAGATGCATAATCAGAATAGGGTATATGCATGGGGTTATGCAACATAGATGGACATGGATGCGTTGTCAAAGAGTTTATTGTTCATAATATAATTCATGGGATTCTTATGAACACAGAAGAACTTCACTAGGAGTTATATGAGGAATTTGCATACAAAATTCAGTCTCATTGTTACCCAATAACTAACTTAGTTACATAAGTTCTTTTGTATTTAGCATATAATTTTCAATTGTACCATGTATATTGATGAAAAATAACTCTATGAGAATCTACAACTTGGTCAGCTGGAAGTAATTGACAGTTTGCAAGATAAATCACATTGATTCAAGTGTAAAAATATGGTTAGAACTCAAGAAAAATGCCAAAAGTCCACTAGGTTCACGGGGGACCTGAAGTAATGGACTAGTATGACCAGCAAGTGACCTGAGTAGGTCAAAAAGTGACCTGGGCCTGAGCAGGAAGCAGCCCGCATTTTTCGGTGCAAAATGCGGGCATGCACAGCCTGACTGCAATTGGAGAGAGCTGAAGCCATGGTGCATGCTTTGGAGCATGCAAACTAGATCCTGAACTTTGAATCTCATACTCCTCTTCTGCACTAAACCCCGGTGGTAGACCTTCAACCCTTAACACAACGACAACGTCCCCACACTTAAGACCTTAGCAGGAAGGGAAAACCGAAAAACAAGGACCTAGTATCTCACATTAGACCAACCACGATGTCCCCACACTTAAGACATAACCGTCACTGAGAAATAGAAGGTGTAGGGTTAGAAAAACTTGGCTCATATTGTCGAGGAGGAATGTCAACTATTGAGGTTGCGTCTGGTGTCTTTGTGTTGGCTAGAGGAGGTAACAAGGTGTCTTCACAGCACATGTCCTTCGTGATTCATGGGAGGGACCATGCGGCAGCACCCAGGGAGGTAGCTCGTTGAAGGAATCGCAAGAAATTTGTCAATGATGAGGGATATTGCACTCAACTCATGATCACTCAAATGGAATGAAAGAGCAGTCACTCGCCCTATTACTAACATCACTCGAGGAAATAATGATTAAAACCCAGAGGTCACACCCGATTTAGAAATCGACAAAGGAATGGTGCAGAGGGAGTATGCCAGGATGCAATTAATGGTGCATTAGTGTAACCCGTACATCTGGCATAAGTGCAAGGAGAAAGGCCATGGAGCCTTGTAGGACAGTGTACAAAAGAGAATGACGTGTCCTGTGCTGATAGCAGAAACCCCATCCCGTGGGTGCATAGGAAAACAGAAACGTACCGGACTCCAATTGTCGTAACGTCCCTCAATCCTCACCTCTCAATAATTGATTGAAGAAACACCAGTCACACTCAGCCCACCCTTTGTCTCACGCTTTGTTGAAAGATACAAAGAGCAACCCATTCCCAAAACCCATTAATGTAATCCTCACCATCACTTGTGCAGAGGTTGTATGCCTTGTGCGCAATTGATGGTGCAACTGTGCATCCTGCCCTGTGCCGGCATACAGTGCAAGAAGGAAGTCCAGGGAGCCTTATGGTGTAGTGCACAGGAATAGATCATGCTTTGTGCATTGAGAGGCCCATCCCGTGCGTGCAACACTCCGTTCACATATTTCACCTCTCATTTGATTTGAAGGGAAAGACTGGTCACTCACCCCACCCTCTGTCTCACGCTCTGATAGATACAGAGGGCAGCCCATACTCACGTCCCCATCCTGTTAGGATGAAAGCTCACATCACTCAAGGGGTTGGTGATGAAGATCATGTCGACTGTTGTTGTCGTCAGGATCTTGAAGATGAGGCATACCCAGGGAGGCAGCCTACAAGTCTCATAATTCAATGATTTTTAAGAAGAGTCGTCTGTTAAGAAGGGCAGATGGACTGATATTACAGAAACAACGCACCAAGGGAGGTGGCTTAAAATTACTTGTTGGAAAGATTATGCTGGTGATGAGTCAGCTATCCTGAACTGCAGGGTGTTAGCACCTTTTCCACAGTCAGCTTCTCGCCCAAGGGCGTTTCCACATTTTCTTGGAAAGAGGCCTGTTATGACAGGGAATTTCTTCCTTTTCTTCCATAACTGTTTTGTTTTGTTTTTTTCTTTTTTTTCTTTTTTTTCATTAAAAAAGAGAATGGTGGAAATACCATGTGTCAGGACCAACCTCGCCACCGTTGTTGGATCAAATGAGAAGAGAACAAGGTGGGATTGAGAGGTATCTGTGAGGGGCTAGGAGAACGAGACCGCCTCATACACTAGCTGGAAAGGAGTTTGTAATGTAGCTGCCTTATGAAAGGTTCTGTATGCCCAGAGGGCCTCTCTAAGTTGATCATCTCAGTCGCGACAATGTGTGGCAATCATTCTTGTCAGGATCGAGCAGAGAATGCGATTGGTGACTTCAACTTGGCCATTGGCTTTGGGGTAATAAGGAGTGGACTTGCGATGGCGGATCTTATATAGCTCAGTCAGGCTCCTCCATGATTTTGTTAAGGAAATGAGTACCTGTCTCACTTACTAGCTCAAGGGGATTGCCAAAATGGGTGATAATATTCTCGTACATGAACAGGGCTACGCTGTTACCATCATCCCGCTTCAAGGCTTTAGCTTCACACCACTTTGTGACATAATCCGTACATACTAAGATGTATCTATTCTACTTCCGTCTGGTGGGTGGATCAATGGGACCCACAAAATCAAATCCCCCACTTCTCGAATGGCTTTAGAGGAAGAATGGATTGCAGTGGCATGGCACTTGTTTTGGTGGGTTTCCCCATTCGCTGACAAGCATCACATCTCTTATAGTAATCATATGCATCCTTGTGGAGGGTTGGCCACCAGTATCCTGCTTAGTAGAGCCTTCTTGGCTGTCGCTTCTCCTGCGAAGTGTCCACCACATGGTTCGTCATGGCATGCTTTCAATACTATGCCAATTTCATCCCCTGCAACACATCTTCACAGCACTTCATCTTTGCCTCTCTTGTACAGTGCACCACCTAGCAGGTGTTGGGGGCTAATTCTAACGGAAGCTTCTTCTTCTCACGGCTTGAGATGCCAGGAGGATACTTTTGAGTTGCTAGGAGGTTGGCTATGTCTGCATACCAAGGAGTAACTGTTTCAACTAGAAACAAGGAAGCATCAGGAAGGTCTGGATCATCCTGTTCCTCTTCTTCTGTTTGAGGGATCTGTGATAGATGATCAGCTAGGACATGGGAACAGCCAGGCTTAGTGACCACTTCAAAGTGGAACTCCTAGAATAGTAGCAACCATCTCATCAGTCGTCCTTTAATATCTGCTTTGTTCATCAGGAAGGATAAGGCTTCATAATCCACATAGAACTTAAAATGTGTTGACAATAGATAGTGTCAAAACTTCTCTAGTGCAAACACCATTTCCAAGCACTTAAGATCTGTCACACTGTGTAGTTTCGTTCCCTATCAGTGACCTTTCAGCTTGCATAATATATTGGTTGATCTAATTTAGAGGGGCCCTTTTGACATAGGACAACACCTAGCCCTTCAACTGATGCATCTGTGTGCACATGGAACTCCTTCGTCCAGTTAGGAGGCTGTAAGATAGGTGCTTGGATAAGGCACTATTTGAGGGCATTAAAGGCTTCTTCAAAGTCATCAGTCCAAAGGAAATCAGCTTCTTTCCTTAGGAGCTTGTGCAAAGGGGCTGCCTTGGTTGCAAAATGTGCAATAAATCTTCTGTAATAGCCCGCATTGCCAAGAAATCCTATCAATTGCTAGAGGTTTGTTGGTGCTATCAAGGTGGAAATCTTTTCAATCTTTGCTTGGGTCTGTTGCAATCCCTTGTGCCGAGACAATGTGGCCCAAAAGAACTCTTGAGGAGACGCCAAAGACACATTTATCGGGGTTGAGAGAAATCCCATACTCTCGGCATCTGTCAAAACATTGCTCTAGGTGTCCCTAGTGCTCTCGGATCAAACTATAGACACAGAAGTCATTAAGCTAGACCTCAATGAAATCATGCAGATGATTTTGGAAGGCAGCCATCATTACTTGTTGGAAGGTGGCAGGAGCATTACAAAGACCAAATGGCATCACTCTATAGGCATAGGTCCCCCATTCTATGGTGAAGGTTGTTTTGGATTGGTCCTCTTCTGCGATTTGGACTTGGTTATATCCATTGAATCCATCCAAGAGGGAATACATCTCATGGCCTGCCACTGTGTCCAACAGTTGGTCTGTAAAAGGGATAGGGAAATGACCCTTCTTCGTCTTCGAATTTAGCTTCTGAAAGTCGACACATATTCGAAGTTTCCTATTCTTCTTGGGTACTACCACAATGGGCAAAACCCATTCACTGTTAGCCACGAGATAAATGAACTCTGCTTCAAGAAGTTTCAATAATTCGGCCTTCACCAGAGTAGAGTAATTAGTATTCATACGCCTTTGTCTTTGCCTTACAAGTTTGGCATTAGGATCTAGGTCAATGTGACGCTGGCATACTGTGGGATCAATCCCCTTTAGGTCTTTGTATGACCAAGCAAACACATCTAAGTTCTCCTTTAATAAGTCTCACATGACCACTAGTTCTTCTTTTGGAAGATTGAGGCCCATTTTTAGGTGATGTTTGGTACCCTCAGTATCCAAGAATGTTACTTGTCTTTCACCTTCCACTTTGCGGATAAATGTCCCACGGATTGCTTCTAGATAGAGCTATGACTCTTTCAAGAGAGTAGTATCCTCGTCTGAGGTTTTGCTAGAACCAGTTTCCTCCTTCTGAACAGATGACTCATTCGTTTGTTGAGGTTGTTGGAAGGGTATCAGAGCTTTGTTTACTTCTGTGTGAGTAGTAATTTCTTATGGACTTAGGGATTCATCTTCAGAGGATGCATCTAGGAATGTCACATAGTACAAACCTTCTAGAGGCCGGGGCTCTGAGGGCTTTGGCTTCTATTGACAAGGGGCATCATCATCATCTTTTCTCTGGACTGAACAGTTAGGGTGACAGGAGCCACTATTACTGTCTCTGTATCTGCTCTGTCTCTGTTCTGCATCTGCTCTATATCTGTTTTGCCTTTGTACTGTCTCTGCGACTGTCATGTAACAGGGAGAACAGTACATCCATGCTTATATTTCACTATCAGAGGTGATTTCAAAAGTTAATTCTAGTTGAGACAGGAGGTATTCTCCCATGGACAAGGATTTTGCTTCCCTTGGCAGTTGGCTTATAGTGCCCACTGTTAGGGACTGTGCCTCTGTTTACTTAGGAAAGATCTGCTTAACAGCCTCTTCGTCTCCTATTATACCATCTGTTACCTCATTGGAGGAGTCAGTTATTACTTCGATGGATGTGGATCCATTGCCTTTTTGCGATCCATACAGCTTTAACACTGCTTTGTTGGGTCCTCTACCTAGGGTTAGGGTTCCTTTGAACCAGTCCGTCCTAGCTCTTGCTTCAAAAAGCCAAGGCATTCCCAACAACAGTGGGTATGAGGTCCCATAAGAATTTGGTTTGACCACCAGATATGTCAGCCAATAGTCTCTTCCTGTAAGGGTTGTTTTTACATATGGGAGGATGCCCAATGGTTTAATTCTGCTTTGGTCTGCCAATCTGATAAGCCATTGTGTAGGTTGAATTCCTTGCAACCCTAAGTCCTTCATTGTCACATCTGTCATTATGTTTACTGATGAGCCTCCATCAATTAATGCATCTAAAATGAAGCATCCTTCTATCCAAACACTAATCTTTGGGGTTCCAGGATCTAGGAAGGTGTTAGCCACATCTACTTCCTTTACAAGCTCTGTGGCCTTTTTAGTCTTGGTCACTGTTGAAGGAGCGATCCTTAGTCCACGTCTTCTTGTCAAGATGCTTTTGAATTTCTTTCGGTAGCTAGGAGATAGCATCAAAAATTGTCGAAATGCTAGGTTTGGTTTAAAAGTGTCTAGGTCTTTGACCAAGTTGTAATCTTTGATAGGATCCACAAGTTTCTCCAGCCTGCTGGGGAATGGGGCTACACCCATTTTCATCTTCCCTTTTTCTTCTAGTAATTGTAGCATCGGCACTTCTTCTATTTCTGGAGGTGCTTCTGTATCATCTATCTCCTGGGCCTCTAGTCATGTCTCTGGGACTGTCTCTGTAACTCTCTATGGCACTACAGTGCATTGTACTGCACTGTTCTGTCCTGTACTACTCTGTCCCTTTGTTGGCAGGTGAAACTTCACACTCTTGATAGGAGAGTTATTTTCATTCTGAGAAACTGGTTCCTTCTTCTTGGTGCGTGTGACAACAGCAACTTCCAACTCTACCAAATTGGAGGCAGACTCTTGTACCTTCTGTTGGCTATCAGTGCCATTGGCCCTTACAGGGGCTATACTTGGACAGTCCTTTGCAGTGTGGCATTCTCCTTTACATCACCTGCATAAGGGCTTGTAATCCACAGATCGTCTAGGGTTTGGACAATTTGGGGAGATATGACCCTTTTCTCCACACCTATAACATTCCACCTCTGATCTCTGACCACCACCAGACTATCGTCCTCTGTAACTTTGAGAGGGAAACCTCCTTGGACCAAAATTAGGACCAAATTCTCTAGGCTTTGGTCAAATATCATGTGTTGTCATTTTGGATTCTAGCAAGTTGAATCTCGCATTTTCATCCTTCTGTCTTCGTTCATGCATCTCTTTCAGAGAACAAATATCCTCTATATGGTTTTTCCGCAAATAGTAGGAACATAAGGCCCCAGGAATGGTTGGTTTTCGGGTACATTTAGTGGCTAAATGTCCCGCTTGATGACACTTTCCACACCATGTATTAGAGTGCATCACATCTCTTCCAGCTCTCACAGGAGTGGATATATTGGTGGTATTTACCTTTAGTGTTTGTAGCTGCTTTGTAATCCCTTCCAGAAGCTCTTTCTTGATACTTGCAACTGAGTTGGATAAGTAGTCCTTCAGATTTTCACCTCCTGAAGTGCTTGTAGTGGGATTTTGGGAAGCGTCTGTAATTACTACATAAACCGGTTGGGTCGATCCAGAGGGTCCTCTATTCTGGCTCTGATTTAGAGCTCCTCTTGAGACTTGGGGTTGTTGATTCTAGTTGGTAGGATTCCACTGCTGTTGAGTCGCCATTGGAGGAACTGTTTGAGGCCACTGTTGCTGTGGTTGAACCATCATATGAGGCACTGTCGTCTACGATGACTGCACTAGATTAGGTGCATTATACTGCGGCACTATTTGCATCTGGGGATAGGGGTAGGGAACTGTCCCTGGGACTGCATTTGGTGGGTATACCATTCCAGGCATGGGAGGAGGTAAGACTCCTCTTCCTGGAGTCATTGACAGCCTTGCTTCAACTTCGTCATACAATCTTGCATCTTCCACTGTAGCTTGCAGATTGACTGGTCTTCTCAATTCCACGAACTTGCAAACTTCTAGTTGTAGGCCTCTGAGAAACACTCCTTTCTAGATTCCTTCGTCCAAATGATGGTTAGTCCATCTCTTTAGGATGGATCTCATTCGCGAGACATGAGAGCGGAATTTTGATGCCGAGAAGTGATTACAAATAGCTAAAAATTACGAATATCAAGGGAAAAATATTCAACGTCGAAGGCGGCAGCTCGATCTAGGACGATTTTAAGCGTCAAAGTGCTCTAAGGACGCTCGTGCAACACTTGCAGATTTCTAGTAATTTTTCCACATGCTTGTGTGAGTCAAGGAAGCTGCCGGCCAGTCTAGGATGCTGAGGCGGATGCCCAGGATTTTTCAGAACGCGATTCGGATACCGTATACGAGAAAGGCCGGAAAAAGGGCCAAAAGACCGATCAAAACTTGAAAGGGTGGCCACTTGAGGTATGAAGGGGTGCCCTTCAAAGGGGACCCCCTACCCCCCCCCCCCCCCCAATTCAACGAAATAGGAGGAGGGCGTCGTGCAGTAGTCGCGCGCAGAAAAAACGGTCCCCCCCCCCCCCCCCCCCATGGATGAGAATTTTGGCTGTCAGTAAGCCATAGTAATGATGAGGCAAGGCTGCTCCACTACTTCTCCGCTCTGTATCGCCTTCTCTCGTGCGTCCAATGGCGGGTTGTAGAGAGAGGATAAAAATCAATATTTCTCTCTCCTCCCTCTCTCTCCTCTAAGGGCAGATTCATGTGGTGAAGAAGAAGAAGAAGAATGGATAACGAATGCTTGCCCAATGAAGACCGGATTGCTCCGTGGTTCAAGAGGAATGAAGATTGCTGATTGTGGGTCGTCATGAGCATTAATGGCTACTAGAAATCAGTCCCGAGATATGGCAAATAAAAACCCGCAACCCGCAAAGAACGGTAATTTCATTTTTACAAAGGAAATTGATGTTTTATGCAATTTGCTTCATGAATATTTATTCCCATGGGATGATTATGCATTATGTTGTTGTTTTCTATGAGTTTGATCAGTTTATGCTCAGAAAATCAGAAAATCATAAGTGTTGTGACTGAAATTAATGGTGTAAAACCCGTAAAACACGCGAAATAGGGGGAAATTGGGTGTTTTTGATATATAAATGGAAAATATAATAAGACACACCAGCTAAATTTGTGTTTTTGCTGCAAATGAACCTAAGGGCCATAGTCCACAACTCATTTTGTATTTTTAGTTATTTAATATTGTAAAAAATACAAGAAAAATAGGGAAAATGGGTAAAAATAAGGGAAAAATAGGTTTTGAGTGTGCGAAAAATACTAAAAAATAAGATTCATGTTTGTGTATGTATGGGGGGTCTGAAGTATGAGGTTTAGCCTCAGTTCAGCCCTACCTTTATGTTTTAGTGAGTTTCTTTTGCTTTTCATACAACAAAAAACATGGAAAATATTACCCTAAACCTATCCATCGTGCACAATCTAAACGGCGAGGGGGTAAAAAGAATGAGAGTGGTGTTTAAGTGCTGAGAGAAAGAAAATGCTAATTTTTTTCATCTATGCATATCATATAGATCGATCGTTAATTTAAAATAAGGATCTAGTGGCACGAGGTCGCCTCGGTACTAGGTTCGTGCAACGTAGCAATTATGCGTCAGAGAAATTCATTGAAAGAATGCTTTTGCACTAAGCACAATGCTGATTTTTCTTTGTTTGAGCATATGGACATTCACAATTTGCATGAAGCATAAAATGATAAAAGGTATCAGACAATACCTCCTGGATGAACAACGTTGAGTGAGTAAGGTTGTCCCAAGCTGCAGGCTAGGCGTTGGGTCTAAGGGGAAAGTAAAGTGAGGTATGGTACATCCTGGAACGAAATAATTGGTACCTTGAGAGGACTATGTGCGAAGTGTTATATATGTTTAGCGATGCATCGAGGGGTCAATCCCCAAGATGTAGGAGAGTTGCAGTGAGGTAGCGGTAGTCAGCCATGGGAGGACCTCCTATATTTGTACTTCGTGCCATTTGGCAATGTGTTGGGACTCCCTCTGAGGAGTGTTAGTCGGGTTAGGGTTAGAGTTGGACTACTATACGTGATACAAACGCAATATATTTAGGAAGGCAATGTATGATGTATGTGTCATCAACGCTCCTGGCCGCGAGGCCGTGGGGTTGTTGAGCGCATGATAGAGGTCCGGCTAGTGCATGAGCCAGTACCGGCCCATTTTAGGTCCCATCAAGACATAAGCTTCTACTCTTTCTCCAGAGGATTGACTTAGGTTCATGAACTCCTCTCACATCCGCTCTTCAAAACCTTCATGCCTGAATTTAGTGAGGAAGGCCAACTTCAGGTCGTCCCATGTGCCAAAAGTTCCTGTTGCTTGTCTCTCATACTATTGAAACGCTGTGCCCTTGAAAGTGGTGGGGAATATCGCTAACCAATGCTCAGGGGTTCTGGCATTGTTAACCACACATGCTACCATGAATTCTGCTACATGAAGATCAGGGTCTTCATTGTACTCTCCCTTAAAAACTGGCAATGGGACTACATTTGCTGGCCTGCCATTAATATTTCCAAGACGAATCTGACTAGGAAGGGGACCTTGAGTCGCCATGGGGACTTCTGTAAAGAGTGATTTTAGGGTGTCAAAGGAGGCTTCTACTACAAGCTTGTTCTCAGCTTTGATTTTTGCCTTCTCTCTTCTCACGTACCTCTGGACTCGTTCTAACGCTTGCCTCTTTATTGCGTCATTCATCAGTGGGTTGGCTCCACCAACCAATTGGTCTGTACTCAACAGGATAGTATCAGAGTGTTGAGATATCGAGCTCCACTCGTGATACGCCAGGGTGACCGTTGTGTATTTATGTCACCGACTTGTCAGTTGCAGACGCGGTTGGTACACCGCCCATGAATAATAGCTACATGATAGCTATCCTTATCTACTCTAGTTCGTGGCTCAGTTAGTATGCCACCTTAGTTAGTTGAGTTTGGTTTGAGACCCATATTTAGGGTTCTTCTATTTTCTTTGTAAGTGAGTTCTTTTGGCTTACACAACTAAGAAGAGGAAAACTGTTTTCAGCCTCCACCCTTGTGTGTCTTCCCCCATTGTGCAAGCAAGAAAGCTTCAAGCGAGACTCCTTCCTTCTCTCCCACAATCTTGACATGGTATCAGAGCCTTGTTCATGGTAAGGAGCTCAAGAAAGCAAGCCAAGCTCGCGGTGGTCTGGTAAGAGGAGCAGTGTTGCTTTCATTTTCTGTTTTGGGAGCAGATCTCTGCAGGTAGCACAGCCGGAAATTGCAGGAGTGCATTGTCTCAGGTTGAGACGCCCTTCGCGGTGAAGCAAGAGGGCAGTATATGCTGCGGGGCCTGTTTTGCTTTGAGGCCATTTCGGGGCCTGTTTTGCAGACGGAAGTTTTCTGCACGCACTCAGGAAAAGGCTCAGTTTTATGCTGTGCAGCCACTGTTCTACAGGTCGGTGAAAAGTTACTGTAGAAATTGCATCGTATGCTTGTGCGCAGAGACATTGGGAGTTTCAGAATCATCCGTGGTTCCTGTTTATGCAAAATCGTCACTAGGAAGTGACTGTGTGGTCAAATACCACTTTCGCCAGTTTTGCAGATTTGCCCTTGTGAGGGTGAAGCTGTGTTTTTTGCAGTGACAGAATTTCTTGCAGTATTCTGTAATGGCGTCTGATTCTCTTTCACAGATTGTCACTGAAAAGCTTGACAAGAACAACTTCCAGGCATGGAAGTTTAGAATGACGAATTTCCTTATGGGAAAAGGATATTGGGAATTTGTTGCAGGAAATGAAGAAGAACCAGTTCTTCCTGATGTTCCCAATCAACAACAAATGCAGGCATTTAAAACATGGCATGAGAGAGCCAGGAAAGTTATGTATTGGCTGTCTATCAGCATTTCAGACTCTATGATTGTGCATATTCAGGATGCAAGTACGCCAAAGGAGGCATGGGATACTTTGTCAAAAATGTATAGCACAAATACGCAAGCCAGGAAAATGCAGCTCAAGCAAGAGTTGCACAATGTGCAAAGAGAAAATATGAGCATCAACGACTACCACATGAAGGTGAAGAAGATTGCAGATGCACTTGCTTCCATTGGGTCGCCAGTGGAAGATGATGATTTAGTTTCCGTGACCTTGAATGGTCTAGGAAAGGATTATGCACAGTTTCGGACATCCATTTCAGTTCGTGAAAGATTTCCTGATTTTGAGGAGTTGATTGCTCTTCTAATTTCTGAGGAGCAGAGAAATGGTGGTGCATCTTCTTCAGGAGGAACTTCAAAAGAAGCTGTCTTCTACTCAAATGCTGGAAGAGGTAGAGGCAGAGGTAGAGGAGGCCGATTTGGAGGCCGTGGCAGAAATCAGAATATGCAGCAAACTCAAGAAAACCAGTCCTATGGAGGAGGACGTGGTAACTCTAGAGGCAGGGGGAGCCAAAGAGGTCGTGGTGGATGGCAAAGAGGTCAAAATGCAAACAGTGATGTTGAATGCTACTATTGTGGTAAAATGGGTCATATGGCTAAAGACTGCTATAAAAAGCAGAATGACATCATGAATGGAAAACTGCAACAAGGGAATTATGCATCTTCTAACAGACAGGGTGATGACAGAAATGAGCATTTGTTCATGGTGCAGCACATGAACAATTCTGTGACAAGTGCAGAAGAAAGCAATGATGTATGGTATGTTGACTCAGGTGCATCAAACCACATGACAGGTCATGCAGAATGGATGGAGGATGCAAGGAAAATGGAAAAACCAGGATTTGTGGAGACTGGTGATGATACTGCACATCCTATTGTGCAGATTGGAAAAATTCCTTTGTCTATGCAAGATGGGAAAAAGAAATACCTGTCCGATGTATTTCATGTCCCGAATATCACCAAGAATCTGGTTTCAGTTGGTCAAATGGTTGAACAGGGCTTGCAGGTCAGATTTAATCCTCATGGATGCTTTGTTGAGGATATGAAAAATAAAGGTCGCTTGATAGCAAAAGGAAAGAAAAAGGGCAGAATGTTTACATTGGATGCAGACATGTCTGAATTGAGTGCAGCAATGTTTGCACATGGGACCGGTGTAGTTGCAGATATTGATATCTGGCATAAACGCATTGGTCATGTTAATGTACAGCGACTTAAATCAATGCAGGCCCAAAATATTGTTGCAGGATTGCCCAAATTCAAGGTTGCAGAAATGCATAAGGTATGTGAAGCCTGTCAGTTTGGAAAACAGGCAAGGAAACCATTTCCTAGACATGTTCAAGAGAGTGAGAAGCCATTGGAATTAATCCACTCTGATGTGTGGACTACTAAAGCTGCATCTCTTGGAGGCTGTCATTATTTTGTCACTTTTATTGATGACTATAGCAGAAAAGTTTGGGTGTATTTTATGAAAAAGAAAAGTGAAGTTTTTGGGCATTTCAAAACCCTTAAAGCTATGGCTGAAAAAGAAACAGGTCTGCAAATAAAATGCCTGAGGTCAGATGGAGGGGGAGAGTACCTCTCAAATGAGTTTGCAAGGTTCCTGCAGGAGCATGGCATAAAGCAGCAATATTCATGCAGTTATACCCCACAACAGAATGGAATTGCAGAAAGGAAAAACAGGCATATTGGAGAGGTATCTCGTGCCATGCTCAATGAAAAAGACTTGCCAGATTTTTATTGGGCTGAAGCAGTTGCTACAGCAGTCTACATAATGAACAGGACTCCCACTGCAGCAATACATGGAATGACTCCAGAGGAGAGGTATACAGGTAGGAAACCAGATATTTCTCATTTGAAAATTTTTGGTTGCATTGCCTATGTACATGTGCCAGATGAGCTGAGATCCAAGTTGGATCCAAAAGCTGATAAGTGCATCTTTATTGGTTACTCTCTGCAGCAAAAAGGGTATAGATGCTATAACCCTTCTACTCGTAAGTTTACAGTGAGCAGAGATGTTGTTTTTGATGAGATGAGTAGCTGGTATAAACCAGTAAATGTGATTGATGATGAAGATGCACAAAATGGTAATGCTGCACAAAATTCACAGCAGCAGTCACAAAATATTAGTGGACCTGGAGCGTCCTCTAGTAGTGGTTCACATTCTTCGCCATGGACAGGCAGATTGAGATCAGGAGAATCTTCTCAAAGTAATGCAGATAGTGGTATGCAGGTATCACGAAAAGGAAAAGAGAAGGTTGATCAGCCCATGTTTGATGTGAATGCAGGTCACTCTTATGTGGATGGTGAATCCAGTGGCTCAGAACAGAGCATTGATGATGAGTTGGGTATTCCTTCTATTGTTACACCTGGAGTAAGGAAGACCAGGGATGTTTTGAGAGCACCTAGGAGTGAACCTACTTTGCGCAGGTCTACGAGAGCTAGGTATCCTGTGGATAGGCTGAAATATGATGGATTTACAGCCATTCACTATGCATATATGGTCAAAGTGATACAGGAACCAGAACCCACATCTTTTGAGCAAGCCATGGGAAAAGAAAAATGGGAGAAAGCCATGGATGAAGAAATGGATGCCTTGGAAGCAAATGCTACATGGGAGTTAGTACCTTTGCCTAAAGGTAATAATGCAATTGGCTGTAAGTGGGTTTATAAGGTGAAGCACAATGCTGATGGTTCTGTGAACAGATACAAGGCAAGATTAGTAGTCAAGGGGTATGCACAAACATATGGCATTGACTATGAAGAAACATTTAGTCCGGTTGCAAGGATGGCAACCGTAAGAGCAGTCATTGCTATGGCTGCATCAAAGGGATGGTCTTTACATCAGATGGATGTAAAGAATGCCTTCTTGCATGGTGATTTGCAAGAAGAGGTATATATGGAGCAGCCACCAGGTTATGTGCATGCTGTTCATCCTGAGTTTGTTTGCAGGTTGAAGAAAGCCTTGTATGGCTTGAAGCAGGCACCTAGAGCATGGTCTGACAAGATAGGACAGTATCTTGTCACTATTGGCTTTCAGATTTCCAAGGCAGATTTCTCACTTTATGTGAGAAAAACAGAGAAAGGTATTATGCTACTTGTCATTTATGTTGATGATTTGATTATGACAGGTGACAGTGATGAAGATATCCTTCATGTGAAAATGCTATTGAAGCAGAAGTTTGAGATGAAGGATTTGGGAGAGCTGCGTTATTTCTTGGGCATTGAGGTGATTAGATCACCAAGTGGGATACAGCTCTTGCAGAGGCAGTATGGATTGGACATGCTGTCCAAATATGGGATGACAGGCTGTAAGCCTATTTCAGTTCCTTTGGAGCAGAATGTGAAGCTGAGCACAGATGCAGGTGAGCTTCTGGAAGACCCTACTATGTACAGACGCATAGTAGGAAGCTTGATTTATATGACTATTACCAGGCCAGATTTGAGCTATGCTGTTGGATTGGTAAGTCAGTTTATGCAGGCTCCAAGGAAACCACATTTGGATGCGGCTAGACGCATACTCAGGTATGTGAAGTCCACATTGCAGTATGGACTATTTTATGAGACTGGGGTTCAGATACAGTTGCATGGATAAACTGATGCTGATTGGGCTGGTAGTATTTCTGATAGACGATCTACCAGTGGATATGTGTTCTCTTTTGGGAGTGCTGCAGTCACTTGGAGCAGCAAGAAACAGCCTACAGTTGCCTTGTCGAGCACAGAGGCTGAGTACAGGGGTGCAGCAATGGCTGCATGTGAGGTAGCTTGGTTGCATAAGCTACTTTATGATATGCATCAGTCTACAGATGGGCCAGTTGTCATTTATTGTGACAACATGAGTAGTATACACTTGGCAAATAACCCAGTCTATCATGCTAGAACAAAGCACATTGAGGTGCATTATCACTATGTGCGAGAGAGGGTTTTACTAGGTCTTATTGATCTAGTTTATGTCAGCACAGAGGATCAGGTAGCTGACATATTCACGAAGGCATTGGGCGCAGAGAAGCTGCGCAAGTTCAGAGACCTGCTTGGTGTGCAGGAATTGGGATTGAGCTCGAGGGGGAGTGTTGAGATATCGAGCTCCACTCGTGATACGCCAGGGTGACCGTTGTGTATTTATGTCACCGACTTGTCAGTTGCAGACGCGGTTGGTACACCGCCCATGAATAATAGCTACATGATAGCTATCCTTATCTACTCTAGTTCGTGGCTCAGTTAGTATGCCACCTTAGTTAGTTGAGTTTGGTTTGAGACCCATATTTAGGGTTCTTCTATTTTCTTTGTAAGTGAGTTCTTTTGGCTTACACAACTAAGAAGAGGAAAACTGTTTTCAGCCTCCACCCTTGTGTGTCTTCCCCCATTGTGCAAGCAAGAAAGCTTCAAGCGAGACTCCTTCCTTCTCTCCCACAATCTTGACACAGAGAGGGCTTCAATCTCTGAGGGATTCTCTAGCCAACATCTCCTCTACTTCCTTCTTTTCAACATCTCTGAATTCAGCTTTCAAACCACTACAGAGGGGGAGATATTCCATTCTGAAAGTATCAAAACTCATTCTTCTTAGGATCGTTGTTGTGTCATTATAATAATGCCAACTTCTCAGGGTTTCAACAGTGTATGCTGTGAAAAACGCTCTGTCTACCTACTTCCAGTGGGTTGCTAATTGGACAAACAAAAGATTATCAGTGCACCAAGCATCCCACGTATCTTGCTGTTGAGCATCCATGAACAAATTCCAACTCTTTTCCTTCTTGTTTTTGTGAACCTCCACAGACCACGGGTCTTGAAGCTTCTTCACAATCACCCACTTGATGATGTCTGGAAACTTCTCAATGAATGCCAAATCTTCCATGGATGGTCATTCTCTTTGTTTCTACTTTTCAGTTTGTTCCCAAATAATTTGCCACCAAGATGCAAGTTTCTGCTACTTCAACAGGAAGAGGAAACAGTCCACCACATAGAGCATGTATCATGATGGTGATATGTTTTCGCCATTGTGGGATGAACTTCTTGTGGAAAGTGGCTTTGATAATAAGAATCTCTAACTCTTCAGTGGAAGAAGAAAATTTTCAAACATCCATTGAATTTTCCTCTTCTTGGCAATGCCATTTCCTTCATTTTCAGCCTCTTCTAATGCTTGTTGATGGCAAGTTTCCCCGACTGCATATACCAAAAACATGGATCCCCAAGAGGAACACCAAGGAAAAGGGGATTCTACTGCAATAAAATCTATCTTGTAACATCAACAAGTTTTCATTTCATTCTTTTGATCATCAAAACAAAGAAAACAACAATTCTTCACGTAGCATCATAGTAAATATCTCTCACAGATTTGATAGAATCAACCATAATCTTCAACATCTTCATAGAATCCATCAATATAACAAAGAACAAAAAATAATACACCATCTTTGAATGGAAATCAATCACACAGTATTCAACTTCAATGTCTTCATAGTTCTCTCTCTCAATCTCTCATATACAGTTACATTGTTTTGATAGAATTGACTCTCTCTCTCTCTCTCTCTCTCTCTCTCTCTCTCTCTCTCTCTCTCTCTCTCTCTCTCTCAATAGTAAATCATATCCTCACTACAATACTCTCATAATAACTCTCAATAATCCTTCTTAGGTCGTGGATGCACCTCCCAAGAGGTATGTCTGATATGAAGAGTCACCAGAGCTACTACAATGTCTTTTCACAGCTCACTACTGTCACTGTCACTCAATCTTCTCTTCAGTCTTCAGTAGCTGCTTCTTCCATTTGTTTTAGCTCTTTTGAACTTAGATTCATCCTTTCCAAAAGTTAGAATACTTTCCCAAAGTCACACGTACTTTCTACAGAACACTTACAGAAGGTCTACGGAATAGTTACAGTACAATACTAGAGTAGCTATAGTACAGTTACAGTACAGAGACAGAGCAGAGACAGAGGCTCTACATAAGGTCTATAGAGGGTTACAGAACCTCATAACTCATACTCAAACCATTCCAAACTATCAAAAACTATTCAATAGGCTTCCAAAATATCTCAATCTTCATCAATCATCAATCCATGCTTCATACAGAAGAAAATCAGAACAAAACAGAAGCTATACAAAAGGTATACAGAACCAATCAAAACCTCAACAAAACCTATCAGAACATCACAGAGCTTCATATCTCTACTAAGAATCATCATGAACTTCCAAAGCATAATCAATATCATCCAAAATACTCTCAAACACTTCCATTAACAACCATACACCACTCTAAATCCATAAAAAATCAATCATTCAGACCTCAAAAACAACAAAAAGCAGTAAAAAATTCAGTCTTTTTCCACTCTCAACACCCCATGAGGGGGTGGATGTCGTGCCGCTACACAGTCACAGTGTGAAAAAATCTAGAGTGTGGCTTTCTTATTAGAGAGCCAATGCCATATTATTCATTAATGTCTGTGTTTGTAGTGTGGATGGTTCAAAAATACTAGATTTTGGACAAGTTAAGACAATTTTTGATATTTTAGATATTCTCTCTTATAAAAATACAAAAACTATAGACAACTTCTAGAATAAGATGACATGTAAAAGTAAGAAGGTAGCTTTTAGCTATTTTGGGAGGATTTTATGGAAAAATAAGGATTGGCGAAATCGCGCGATGTGCGATCGTAGTTTTCAAGCAGTGAATAACACTTTGAACTAGGAGATGAAGGAGTGATTTGGCAGAATTCTGGCTAAGTGTGCGGGTATTTTACCCCCCCTTTGGAGCCAATGGAAGCATTAGATTGGTGATCTGAGAAACATAGATGAATGTATTATTTTATGCACGTTTTTTTCTACAAGAGATTTATCTTATCATAATGTCGAAATAAATTGAGAGGCTTCACCTCTGTGAGTATTCTTCTACATCTATTTCTTTCTGTGAGTATTCTTCTACGTCTTCTATTACTTTGAGCCCCTTCTCTTCTGTCTACTCCTCTCACTAAATCTTTGTTCACCCTACTATCTCTTACCCTCATGGTAGACTTTTGACCCCAAACACTCTGACAGTGAACCCGATGTGAAAGTCGGCAGCAAGTGTGTAAAGATAGGGGATTTTGCATGTTCAAGTGGTGGTGATGCTTTACAAACAAATGATTGCATGTTCAAGTGGTGGTGATGCTTTACAAACAAATGATTGTTGTTATTGTTGCAACAACAACAACAATAATTGTTGTTACAACACCAGATTCAAACTTGATAAGAAGCACAAAGAATTGATTCCTTAGTTGTAAATGCATTACAAGCAGTGGGACAAGAATTGAATTAGTTTAAGGGTCAAAATGTTTCGTCCTTCATCCGGTTGTATGAAGGAAAGATGTTGTTTCATGGGGTACCATAGTATGCATGAAGTCCGCAGGTTCACCTACGGAAACCTTGTTACGACTTCTCCTTCCTCTAAATGATAAGGCTTAATGAACTTCTCATAATGTCACCGGTGGCGAACCACCAGCGTCGCTGCAATCCGAAAACTTCACCAGACCATTCAATCGGTAGGAGCGACAGGCGGTGTGTACAAGTCGGTATTTCTCATGTTTGGCCATGCATGCTTTGCACGATATGATTGATGAGTTACATAGAAGAGATGCTGATTTGGCAGCTTTTAAGAAATATTTGAGATAAGAGTTCTTCTTCGAAGATGCAGGATTGGTAACTAAAAATACATTTACAAATTGGATTGAAAAGCCCAATAAAGGGTTGGCTCCAAACAGCTTTGCTCCATGAATTTGAAAGTCGGTATGTGCAGTTGGATACTGATGAGTAGCAATCATTGGATATTCAAAAAATTGATTTTTTTTAAAGGTTGCATATATTGTCTTGCAGGAGAAGTTGACTAATCGTTTAGAAGATGCCTCTTCTGAAATAGGGCTGAAATCAAATTGGGCTAATGTAATTGAAGCAGTGCATATGTTGGTAAAGAGAGAGCGGATGAAATTAAGATGGGGTACAGGCGCCATACCTGTCAGTGCTCAAAAGGGGGATGACATTGCAACCAAGATGCCTATAGCTATGATGGAACAACTAGTTATACTTGTTGGTCTGGCTCTTAAAGGTGATATTGTGGATGAATTAATCAAAGGCATGCGTGATTTGAGGCTGAATTTGACAAAAATCTATGCAAAGGTTGAAAAGTTGGATGCAAAGATAGAAGAGAAGGCTTAAGCAATAGCCCAAAGGCCATATAGAGAAGGATACAAGAGAAGATGCATTTGGTATGATAGTTTACAGCATGAAAAGGGAGATTGTATAGGCTACCATGAAGTGAAAGCAAAAAGGTTAGTCTTTTGGAAAAATACAAGCAAAAAGGTTAGTCTGTTGCATGTATTTTGCCATCTTTTGGAAAGATGGCAAAATACATACAACAGAAGCTAGTCTTCCAATAGAGCCAAATTTTGGAAATGGTAGCATATAGAAGCGGTTGAAAGATATGGCTACAAGGATAGAATTTGTTGCCATAGATGTAGTCACATATGGGTTGAGAATTGAAAGGACTGATGAAGCTCGTAAAGGAGGCTGGCTAAATCAAAATCTTGTGTTTGGATAAAAGCATTAGATTGCATGGAAAATGGCAAAACAACAAAGTATGAATTAGCTGATGCAAGTCAGAGTATATGAGGGAGAACAAGATGGAGTGCACCAGTGGATTCATTTTCAATCTATGCTTATTTGGCTGAGGTCCATAATCAAGAACCTCTTATGGAAGAAAAGAGAAGAAGAGATGAGGACACTGCTAGTCCTTCCTCGCCCATCTAAATGCATAACATGAAGTAAAATGAAGTAGCAGAAAGAGGTTGAAAAAGCCATACTTGAGCATGTTATGGAGGATGCATCTCAAGAGAAGAAATAAGAAGAAAAGAAAAGGGGCAAGCAGCCTGATTACAGGGCCTGATTACAGGTTACAATCGGAACTTGAGGCTACCACAAACCTTAAAAAGGTCTTGGAAGATCGCATACTTAGCAGTAGTGCGGAATTCACACTTGGCAAAGTTCTTGGAATCACGAAGCGTGAATTTCATGATGCAATCATTGATATGCTGAAACGAAAAAGGTAGTTTGATGGTGAAGTTTTGCAAGCATTGATGCAGGTTGTCAAATACATAGAGAAACATCTTCAGAGGGAATATGATGATGCATATAATGTCGTTTTGGAACAGGCTGATGCTAAAAATGAGTTAAATGGGAGTGTAGACAACAAGCTTGTGGCTAAAAATGATATTATGGGCAGTACTAAGCATAGAGAGAAAGCTATGTATAATGGGGATGTCCATCAACAAGCACATGAAGAAGAAGATGCTCATTTTATTCCAAGCAATCATTATTCACGAACACATTGGGCTCGTGCTACAACAAAGATAATTGTTAAAGTGGGAGAAAGAGAGACGCCTTGCATAGCTCTCTTGGATCATGGTTCTAAAATCAATATTATGGCACGTAGCTTGTATGAGAATGGAGGTTGCCTGATTGATGTGGATCTAGGATGGCACATGTAAGCAACAAACAATTCATCACGGGATCTTTATGTGGCTTGTATGAATGTACCCGTGACTATTGGAGATGTTAGGGATGAATATTATTTTTTTGTGCAGGATTCATGTAGTTATCCGATGATTTTAGGATAGTCCTATATTTTGGAATCAAGGTTGGAAACAAAAGCCTTGGATGATGGTTCTTCATATGCTCACGTTTAGAGTAAAGACAATACAAGGGTGGTACAGTTTCTCACTGTTTGTGTGAATCATCCCCACGATTGGGATAGGCTGTGAGATAATCCTATGCTACCTAATGCGCAAGAGTTTAAGGGTTTTTTAATAGCACTGCTATAAGTGGAGGCTATGTAGTGCATCTACGAAGATAATTATGCCTCCAAGAAAGGGGAAAACTGTGTTTGTGTCTGGATTGCAAGAATGGATATCATGTAGTCTTGGAAGTTTTAAGAATATTTCAGCCATGTGCAGGGTTGAAAAGAAATATGTAGGATGGGCTAAAACAGAACTAAAGTCATATGGTTTGATGGCTGCAAATGAAGGTACTTCAAGGCTATTTTCAAGACTGGTTGATGATGATATAGTGGCTAAAATGTTTGCAACAATTAATACTGAAAACAGGGCAAAAAAGAGGTTATTTATGGACACTTTAGAGATGTATGAAGTCATTCAAGAGTTTGTTGAGCATGAATATGAGAATATGGATGAAGAAGAGGTAGAAGATGAAGACATTGACATGGTAGAGGATACTTCTTCTGACACTGCAGCTCTGTAAGACTTTGGCACATGTCGGAGGATGTGCTAGTTAGGAGGGGGTGGATATCATGCCGCTACACAATCACAGTGTGAAAAACTCTAGAGTGTGGCTTTCTTATTAGAGAGCCAATGCCATATTATTCATTAATGTATGTGTTCGTAGTGTGGATGGTTCAAAAATATTAGATTTTTAGGCAAGTTTAGACAATTTTTGATATTTTAGATATTCTCTCTTGTAAAAATGCAATAACTATAGATAACTTCTAGAATAGGATGACATGTAAAAGAAAGATGGTAGCTTTTAACTATTTTGGGAGGATTTTATGAAAAAAGAAGGATTAGCAAAATCACGCGACGCGCGATTGCAGTTTTTAAGCAGTGAATAACACTTTGAACTGGGAGATGAAGAAGAAGTGATTTGGTAAAATTTTGTCTAGGTGTGCGGGTATTTTACCCCCCTTTCAGAGCCAATGGAAGCATTAGATTGGTGATCTGAGCAGCATAGAGGAAGGTATTATTTTATGCATGTTTTTGTCTATAAGAGATTTATCTTCTCATAATGCAGAAATACATTGATAGGCTTCACCTTTGTGAGTATTCTTCTATTTCTTTCTGTGAGTATTCTTCTACGTCTTCTATTACTTTGAGCCCCTTCTTTTCCGTCTACTCCTCTCCCTGAATCTCCCTTCGCCCTATTGTCTCTTACCCCTGCGGTGGACTTTCGACCCCAAACACTCCAACAATGCTGCGTGCCCACCATTGCAAACCTGAGGGTGGAGTTTTTTGCCAAGAATTTGAGCACATTAGTTAGGGTCATTATGAATTTGTTTTTCATTTTGTGTCTTTTTGTTTGCATTTTGCATCACGCACGAGCACATGTAGTTAGGCTAGGCACATTCTCTTCAGTGCATTCATATTTTTTGTATGGAGCATCAATTGATTGGTTGCATATTATGGATACGACATTTCATATTTTGAATCATGAGTAGATGAGCACGAAGTTTTGTTTTAAAGCATATTTTCTCATTAGGGCACATTGCATGGATAATAAGTTTCTTTGGGATGTGATGAAAGATGATGTAAAGAAAACTTGGACCAATGTTGATGCCCATAAACTATTGCTAGACCTCCTTTCAAAATTTTGACATGCCAACTCGATAGCTCCTCAAGCAATTTCTACTTTGTGAATCTTGTGTATCTAGCTTGAAGTAGCCAAGAGCTTCATTTTTCCACAATAATCACTAATGTGGGCTCAAGTGACTACAAGATCAACAACAAGTCTGTTACATGGGATGAGTATAATGCCAAAATGTGGCATCTAGGCATCCTCATTAAGGCTTGCAACTTCTTGGTTTTTTAGGGTGACGTTGAATCAATTGCATCCAAGAATCCAAAGGAGCTGACTGCTCTTTTCGAGCAAATATCTGGATCTAAGGAGTACAAGAATGACTTTGAAGATTTGGAAAGTTTAGAAATCACATGCAGAGGAAAATTTTACATTTTCTTATAAAAAAAGAGGTATGTAGCAATTAAGAGGAAGCAAAAGAAAGAGCAGATAGAGCTCAAAATGAAAGAAAACAAGAAAGAGCAATATGTTTTCATGAAGGATTTATTACTCTATGAAAAGAAGATAGTAAGAAAAAGGGTGGAATTGGAAAAAAAGCATACTGAAACCTTGAAACTTAAGGAAGAGAGAACACAAATAACTTAGAAAATAAGAAATTGCGAGAAGGATCTAGAGATGTGGCCATGGAATCAGACCCATTAGAAGCTTGTGTAATGGTATGTGGTGAGATAGTGGATATTATTTTCTCTAAAGACCGTGCTAATTTTTCTCTAAGTACCTGACTTGCTTTTGACCGTATGATATCGATAAACCTTTGGTTTATTTTGTCAATCGAGTCATGAAGCAATCAACTGCATCTGTAGCATATTGGCTTAAAATTTTGTCAAAGGTAAGCAATAAGGACTAATCAACTCACTATAGATAGCTGAGAATTAACTACAAGAATACAATCAGATCAAGGAAGAAGCTGACATCGAAACATTGAAGTTAAATTAGGACAAGGAGGTGCTTGATCGACAATAATAGGTAGATGAAGAGGATTAAAATAATCTCGAGGAAAATCTTCATCAACTTCACAGTAGAGAGTAAGAACTTGCTTCTCAAGAGGAGAAAATGCAGTTATGGTTGAAAAGATTATTAGAAACAACCACAAAGAATGAAGATGAACTTTCATGCATTTGAGATGAGAACTGGAAGTCAAGAACGTATGATAATCTAAAAGCAAAAATTGATGAAATTGAACTTGGTTGGGACGAAGAAGATGACATTATGGAAGGTTGACGACATTGCGTAAAGTTGGTGACCGAAAAAGTTTTTATAAATGTAAGCTTTTGGAGGCTCGTGAGATTGCGGGGAAGTTACTATATGTATATCCTCTACATCACGTGTGTTCAAGACCTATTTATAAATATCCTTATCTATAATATTTTTCTAAATTAAAAAAATCCTTTTTATTCAATCTATAAATAATCCCTTTATATTATACCCTTCTGTATGTAAAAAATGTATAAAAATGGTATTTTAAAAATACCTTATTTTGAACCCACATGATGCACACATATATTCATGAGTAACTAACCCAAGCTCGTGACGTCTTCAATGGTGACCTGATTGGTGTTTTCTTGAGGATGATGATGGCACTTAACATAGATCGCAAGCAAGAGGTACTCATTGACGTTAAGATACATTGAAAATAACGAAAGCTTTTCCTTAAGTTTTTTTAAAAAAAATCTCCAGCTTGTCAAAGGATAATTATAGGGAGAGCATAATTATCATAGGATCCTCATTATCAATACCAAAAAAGCTCATCAGGTGAAAGCAGTGATTATAGAAGAAGTTGGGAGTACGTAATTTAATCCATATGTGAAATTTCTAGCATCATGATTCTTGATGTAATCATTGATTTGGGATATCCAAAGCTTTTCTTAAGATTTTTTTGAGGAAAAATCACCGAGCTTTTGTGAGTTGTGAACTTCAAATTGGGAAGAGACGTTGACAATAACCAGCATGGACAATCGGTATAAAAAGGGGTGGCTATCGAGCATAAGGAGAAGGAGGATTTGGTGGCAGCCGGAGCTAATTTTGGAGGAAAGGTCACCATGCAATCTGCTCTCCCACCTTTGTCTTCATCATCCTCACACCCTTGCCTCTCGACCACCTACCCCGCTTGACATTAACATTGATGCCTAATTGAAGATTATTCCACGGAGTTGGATTGGTACCCTGTGTGCCCACTGATTATGGTGAGCTTGACTCCCTGGATAGCATCTCTTCTACAATTGTAACAGATGATGATGGTGATGATGATTGGGACCTTTGTTAGCATCTCCCTTATGGCATATGCTATTATGATGTTACAATGGTACTGCAACAATGACAAGATGATTTTTAATGATAAATAATGACAAGGTGATTCTTTTGTGGAAATATGTAATGAACTTCTAATCCATCAACTTTTTCATGCAAATCTATGGCATTTTACTCACACTTGTGTGTCCAAGATTTGAAGAACTTTTGAGAAAAGATACATTGAGCTTATCCTTTGAGTGCATCAAAACAATAATTTTATGTATAAGATCTTGTGTTGTGAATATTGAAATCCTTATATTCTCACTTCTCCTTACCATGTCCACATATGTATTCGAACAACTGTGAAACCTAACCATTCCTTTTTACTCCATGTATTTACCTTGAGTTGTGTACTCTTCATAATTTCTTGCTCCCATCTCAAAAAGCATCCCTACGGCGAGTGAATTTTGCAAATTCCCATGCATATTCCATGCGAAAATGTTTGTCGGAAGCCACTAATAAGTGGCGGTCTCCAAATCTTGGTCTATAGGGACCAGTTTATTAGTGTATGCCAAAAGGCAGTGAGATAGATTCAAAAGACTCTCAAGTCGAGCTTCAAAAGGAAGAAAGAGCTGAATAGGCTAGATAGCTAGCCAAAATTAATAGGAGTATTCTCCTTAGAAGAGTGGTCCAATATCGCTACAAGGGAGGGGTCTTAGTAACCCTAGTTCCAGACATAGCCCGTTAGGAGGAGGAGGACGTTCCAGTACTTTCCCTCTCCCAGTTAATCAACCCACTTTGAGTAGTGGAGTAATAGTCCCCATAGTTCAAACTCCTTTAGTGAATTTAATTGTCATGGCACAACCCATTGCAATCCCAGTAGGAATGCTAGACTCGCCAACCTTAGGATTTCCTCTACCCATTTTTAATGGGTTAGCAAAGGAAGATGTGGAATTGCATATTAATGAATTCCAAAAGCTAATGTTTAACTATTGAATCCAAGATGAACAACACTTAATTATGTTCTTTAATATGACTCTAAAAGGACAAGCTATAGTATGGTATCACAACCTAGGTGCTCAAACCATAACTACGATTGATTTATTTTTTGTAGCATTTCAAAGAGAGTTTGCCCCTGAAAGGGGAGGCCAATACTAGCTACATGTTCTTAATGTAACACATCAAGAACCTCACGAGAATGTTTGAGGCTACGCAAAGAAACTGAAGGAAGTATTTTGTAAGTTGCAAACTTATATTCTTATTCTAGGTACTTCTCAATTGCAATACTTTTTGCATGGGATAGACTTTAACATTGATACAACTGTTACAAGAGCAGAGAAGGTAGAGTTGCGATTACAAGTGGCCTATACCTCTAGCTAAAATTGGAATCTAAGTGTAGGTGTTGGAAATACATTGATATTGAAAAATGGTGGTCAAGGAATGCCCATGAGTACTTCTAATGGGAGAGGAAACATGATTCAGAATGTGCCCATGTTGCCAGCTCCTCCGAGTGTGACCATGCCTTCTCTAACTAGTCAGATGGCTCCACCAAGTGTTGGAGGCAAAACAATAAATCCTAATGTTGTTACAGGGAATCAACATCCAATTCCTAATCAAGTGGTCAGAGGCCAATGGATGATAGGTAGACAATCACAGCTATGAGACAAGTGCCTCGAATGTCCATGGCGAAGTTAAGGATATGATAAAGCATTATACTGATATGATCACTGAACAATATAGGCAAATAGACATTGATGTCAATTTCCTTAAGAAGTAGAAAAATTTGATAGGGAGTCGATGCCCTAAAGAGGGTGTGGCAGCCAACATTTTCCTAGGAATTGTTCAAATGTTGAATGTGACATATGTGGGAAGTCTCACCATTTAGCTAGTACCTGTTGAAGCAAGATTAGCTCTCTCCAGCAAGGAAGTGAACAGCCAGGTGTAGTCAACCATCGAGCACAAGGAAATAATTTCTAGCAAGATGAGGAACCGAAATAAATATTGCAAAGAGGAAAAGCTATTGTAGAGGAGCCGCTAGTGGTAGTGGAGTTAGCCTTATTGAAGTTGTTTGTGTTAAGTGCACTAAAGCTTCTAATTTATGGGTCATTACAAGAGGTCAAAAGGGTAGAGAAGGTGACAAAGACAATGTAAAACCTATCTAGGTAAGTCCTAAGCAAGATGATAAGCATTAGGAAAAAAATGAACTCACAAATGGGCCTTTTAGCCCCCCCTCTCCTCCTTAAAATAAGGAAAAGAGGAGAGAAGAATAGTAAATTAATCCTCTTCTCTCTCCACTTTTGCAATCTCATTTTGCATTTTTTATATTATCTACAAAGATATACTTAGATTCCTTCTCTCTCCTCTTTCAAGAAGTCTTTTTCAACCAAATTTTATATTAAAAAAGGAGTTAGTTATAGGATTGTGGTGCTTCGTTTTCAATGAAAAATGATTAGTAGATACAAGGTAATTGATGTTTTAATCAAGAACAAGGAAAATGAAAATTTAGAAGTTCCTTTTAAGATATTTTGGGGATTCTTTATATTCTATCTTTCGGTAAAAAAATAAACCAATTGGTCAAATTTTGTGTTTTTGGGAAATGTTTTTTGAGGTAAAATAGGAATGTCTAAAATATAAAAAGTCTTAGACATTCCTACCCTCTGAGTTATTTTACCTCATATCTATACTCTCTCATGGCTCTATTGTGACCTCTTCTCTGTGTTTATGAAACTTTCATTAACAAAGTGAATCACTTACACCCTCCTTTCCCTTGGTACCTTTATGTGCCTCTCTATGCATCTCCACTCTACCTCATGTGACAACCAAGTAGGCTCCCCGTTTCTATTAATAGTAAAATGAATACAGTAAAGAAGGAGCTACATATTGAGGTAGAGATTGGATACACCCCATTATTCAAAAGAACCCAGCATACCAGTGTCAACCCTCATGTTTTTGCAGAGTTACATGCCAAGGGGATTGAAACATGTGGACTTAAGGGTTGATGGGAGAATCTACCCAATTGACCCCTTAAACAATAGACCTCCAACTTTATTAGGAATTGCAAATTTTCTAAAGTATGTATGTGAGGGTGAAAATGGGTTGGTTGGTTACGTTAGGCAGCTCAATGATTAGGTGTTCAAAGTATTTATAACTTGCCAAGCAACCATAAATAATTGTCATGATGTGATCATTGCACATCAACTTCATATACAACAACTCATAGGACAAGTGGTATAGTTGAATGACACTATAATTCAACAAAAAAATAAAATTATTTCAATGCAAGACACTATCCATGACATTGGTATCTCATATGAGGAGGCAAAGGCACAATTTGATGACCTAAGAAAGATCAACAGCAAGCTAAGACAGAAGCGCAAACTTGACCCAAGAAGCGAGTTCTGTTGGATCAACTTCTGTCTTAGCTTAGCAAACTTGACCCAAGAAACTTTAATGTTCAATCTGAGTGCCATGTGTGGTGGCTCAATGCATTTGAAGTTCCTACGGAAATATTTGAGGTGGTGCAGTTGTTCTTTATGTGCACAAGCATTCCAAGCATCATCGATCATTAGGAACATGGTGAGATGCTCTTGGTTGAAGGGTATGGTCAATACTTGGTTGAATGGCATCTTGTAGGAGACTTGAAAACTTTAAAATGCATGTGTGGAATCTTCAATGGTGCAAATACAAAGAATCCATGCCTATATTACTTGACAGAGGGTGGAAGGAAAGAGCGGAAAGAAGAACTGGCAAAGGATGACACGTGCTGCATTGATGCGCAATAGAGAAGATCCCACTTGGAAGCCCATCTTCAACATTCCATTGGATTGTATTCACATTTGTTCATTGTATGCTTTTGTTAGAATCATGGAGAAACTTGTATATGAATACATTTTCTTTGCTTATAGAATGCAACCAGACAAAGAAGCCATTGCAACGTGTAGAAATGTGGAGCGAGTGCTATTAGAAATTGGGCTACACAAGCATCAAGTGATTGGAAAAGATGAGAAGAGATAAGGAAAATCCGATAACTTGCCAAAAAAGCCTTGCTTTGAAGGAGCAAAGGCTAGGAAGTTTCTCTCAGCACCCATCAATGAGGAAGGGAATGTCATGGTTTGTAGGCCGCATGACTATGATGGGTGGAAAAAGTTATATTTTGAAGTTCTTGATCGAAGTAGTGAAGAAAAAACAAGGTTGTCCAAAGCTAAGGCTTGGATAAGTCTTAACGAATTGCCTCCCTTACTTCGCAAGATGGTTTTTAACAATGAAGATAAGCATGAATTTATCGATACTGTGCATAGCTTCTACGAAAACATGGTGAAAGTGTGAGGCAAAAGCTCTATCACACATTACATGGTGCGTACCAAGTTAATATTTTAAAATTGTATGAATTGTATAAACTATTGAGCATAGTTTTACTCATGTGTGATATGTGTCTTTGTAGCATATCCTTGAGGCACATGGGCTATACTTTGCAAAAAAGAAAAGCATCAGAGTTTGGTCCACACAAGGGATGGAAAATTCACATTGGATAGCATGTGGTGCATACCAAAGAAAAACCGATCATGGTGGAGGGGTGAATGGTAGCAATCCAATGATCCAATTGCTATCTTGGTGGTATAGGATTACAGTAGTGGATGAAGCTAAACTCTCACAAAAGAGAGCAAATGAAAGTTTTGATAATTGGTTGTAGACATTAAGGAATCATGTCGTGTCACTAAAAGAGTGTGTTATGAAGCCTCAAGTGCCAAAGAAAACCATGCCAACTAGCTAGAAACAAGGTCTCTACAAGGCAACAAATGGGTTCGAAGCTAGCTAAGATAGTAAGATGAAAAATGTATTCAGTGTCTCATAGTTTAAGAGAGAAAGAGAGAGTGTGCATCTATGTGAATGAGTCTTACAGTTTAGGGTTATATAAAATAGGTTTTCACTTTCTATCTTATTCATTGAGTTCTCACATCTCTTGTGCAAGAAAGATGGCTAGGCCTAAGGTAGTTGCAAATAAGCTTCTGCTCAAAGCCCCATATCGTGTTCAGTCCCTTGGAGCATCTACTAGCTCATATGCACCCCCTTCTCAACCTAACCCATATTTCTCAAGCTGACCTCAAAAGGGTCCTCATCAGCATCCCCACAAGAAATGCATGTGGAAGCCAAGTATAGTGGCCCTGAGAGAAATTAGGAGGTATCAATGCTATTTTGATATCAGCATTCCAAAGGTGAGCTTTTGGAGACTTGTTCACGAGATTGTGCAAGACCTCTACCACACAGAAAGCAAGAGGTGGTTTTTGGCACAAGGTCAAGATAGACCTAATCACTTCACAAAATAATGTCTTCATGCTCTATAGTGTGTTGTAGATGCCTTTTTAGTTGACTTTATGAGACTGATGCTCAATGTTGTGCAATTCATATGAAGCGCATCATTGTAACTTCCACTACAAGATATAGACCTTATACCGATGTTTAAAGCGACGAAAATACAAACAACAAAATTTTCCCCCGTCATCACAAAAAGCGTCGTTATTGACGACGCCATAGAAACGTCGCTATTTGCATCGCAAATGCGACGCAGATAGCGACGGCTGCGCATAGCGACACAGCCAGTAAAGTTGCGACACTCATAGCGAGGCCAATAGCGATGGGAGTAGTAAATTTGCGACGCAAATAGCGATGGTAACAGGAAAAAAAAAATTGTGGTAGGGCAGCAAGCCCTGCCACATATAGCACTGTGTGTTGTATGAGAGCCATACAAAATAGTTTCTGCACTGCTGCATACAAAGCGCTTGCAAACAAAAAGAATGTATACTGAAATCATAAAACTGATACATGAAATAAATACATGATCGCATAAAATGCGATTGGTACAATCATGAAAGGATATCACTAATACATAGAAAATGTTTACATAGATTAGGCGACTAAAAACTAAAGGTGTGTGAGCTCTAAGGATCCAAGGGCGAGCTAGAAATCCTCGTTCCCCGAAAGCTCGTCCCGCCACAAAGGAGCATCAAATGGATTCTGTAGAAAAAGAAACAACATATCAATCCACCATACAATAATGCATTCAAATATCTCATGGTAACTACGGACAAGAAAGATGAGTGACTTACAGGGCCGCCGCATCTATACAATCGGTTGATCAATGCCGTGAGACCGTGCCTCTCTGCATATCGAGTCTCAAGGCCTTGCAAATCACTATTTGTAATGGAGTGCTACAAAGAAAACAAAATGCTAACTGTTAGAAACATGATTGTCAGTACAAAGAATATTTCAAAAAAACAAATAAGCAAAACAAAAGACAAACTTACAAAGTCCTCCAAATATGTCATGTGGCCGCCACTCCCAAGATGATGCACCGCTCCGGCCTCGATTCGTGCCCTCGCCGCCTCCCACTGCTGACTCCAATGTCCTGGCGAATCTGTAGCCTCCTCCCTCAGTCGGCGCCAGTCGTCTGTATCTAACCACTGGGGCTTTGGAGCCCCACTCTTGATTACCTTGCGTGCGTCGGATCGTCTATGTGACATGTATGCACGCATACAATCCATCATCTAGCCTGTAGAGAATCTATCTACTGCGGCTGGCACTGAAAACTCCTCGTGCAAGGATGCTACTATGTAGTCCTTACTCCCCTCCGGTATGTTCCTCCAATGATCCAGGACGTTGTGCCGAAAAACTTGTTGGCACAACTCCCTCATGTGAGCCATCACCCTCCTCCCCTCATCATTCATGATGATGGCTCCTGACCTACTATCCACTAGATATCCATAACCCCTAGGAGTCTGCCTAAGATGGGCCCTCTCCCATCTCCGTCCGTGCTCTTGGGCATATCCAGGAGACCCATGTACATCCGGTGTACCGACGGGGGTACCCTCTCCCGGAGTGCCACTCAAAGGGGTGCCACCAAAAGGAGTGCCACCAAAAGGCGTGCCACCTGCTGACGGCTGCGCAAAAGCCGGAGTAACTGGAGTAGACGTCCCCACAGGTGTGACAAATCCTAGAGGTGACGCAGCTCCAGCTGAACGACGAGACGGAGACACCACATCCATGTCTCCACAGCAGCACCCCCCTTATCCTCCTGTAGTCCCTCCCTCTGGCCCAAGTCATGAGCGTCGAGATCATCTGCTCGAAGCTGAAGCATCTGATCACACTGAAGCAAATCTAGCAGAGCGCCCTGACGAAGAACGAGACAGCTCCTGGTCTGCCATCTCTCTGAATCTCGCGAGTTGATCTGGAGACATGCGTGCCATCATGTTCTGAAACTCCTCATCGCTCATCCCTCGACTCATCCTGAAAATGTCACCTGCACAGATAAAAAATGATGTTAGAATAATCAATTTAAACTATACAAAGCACAGTAATATAAATCATTTTTGAAAAATCCCTCTTAAAATGCATATCTTATGTACCTTTATGGAAGATCTAAACAACGAATTGAGTAATATAATTCTCCAAGAATGAAGTATTCTATGGTCCCATGTTAATCTCCTGACACAACTCTGCATACACTGGAAGGTCGATAGACATGTCACCACAAAAGAACGAGTCTGCCTCGTTCTCAAAAAATTCTAGGACTTTTGTATTTCTATCATTGTTAGCCGATGTGGGCTCCAAGCTTGCGGTGGCCTCCACCCCTTGTAATATCGACCCCTCTATTTGCATATTTTCTTCATCTATGCCTGGAGCATCGCTTTGATCATATACTCTCGCACCTCAAGGAGTTGAAGGTATAACATACCACCATCGAGGTTGTCGCGGGTTTGGATAGAAGATTACCTGTTCACAAACACTTACAAAGCAAGTTCAAACCATTGTGACATAAACCATGTCGTATTACAATTAGCAAGCAAATGACTCTTTGCACCTGTTTACAATGGGATGGCAACACAAAAGTGTCACGCAAATCCGTCCATTTTTTTTTCGGAATCTATTTCAAGAAATCCAAATGGACCTTGTCGACTGTTGCTCCAGCTCCTCCAAGTACCACTTTGAACCACTACACATCGAATAGTATCATGGAGAAGCTACGGTAATCCACCGTAATAATACTTTGCAAGTTCCCAAAATACTCCATCTCATCCACAACCGTGTTCAGATCCGTTGCTCGTCGCCGGCTCTCTTGCTCAAACCTTGCCATGACACCACAGTCCATTGTGGAGCGCATTTTATCAATATGCTCCACGCGAAAATGTCGTCCGCGCGACCACGCTGCACTATATATTTTGTATTGTACATTGAAACACTCAAATTAGATGTAGCAAGCAAATTTAGATACGACACATTCTAAACCCATCATTACCTTTGGACTACATCCCCTCGAGAACTCCCACTCCTCCATTGAGACCTCTGTCCCTTCGTTGGATGCTGCGGTCAAGGCTCCACGCAACCATCATGTTGACATAAACCGCGGCATCTCCTCCATGCCTTCGGGATATCGAATCGGTTGGTGACGCGTACTACGTCAGAATTCAGCTCGCGCTTCCTCACGATCTTGCCTTGCAATCTGGTACTTGGCGAGCCACGTCTCCATGGAGGCATGGTGCAATATACAAAAGCGATTTACCTTCTCTTCCATTGAGGCATCCATTCTTTTTTCTACCCCATTTTCAACCGCCACATCTCCAGTCAGCCTATCATCGTCCTTCAGCGTCCATAGCATTTCATTGTCTGGTTCCACCGTTGGTAGCCATTGTGAGATATGCACTAACGCCTTTGACACCAACCAACCTTCCGCCATGCTACCTTCTAGACGAGCTTGTTGTCGCACAAAGCCTTTCAGGGTTTTCATGAAGCGCTCCAGGAAGAACATTCATCTCGTATGGACAGGTCCAACAATCTCCACTTCGTCCACAAGATGCACAAGAAGGTGGACTTGTATCGTGAGCATGCTAGTGGGCAGGTATTTCTCAAAGAGACAGACCGTCTCAACTGCTCCCCGCCTTGCGGATTCAATAGAGGATGTCTTAATCTCTTTCTGTGAGATCCATTGCACCAAAGTCGACAACTTGTAAATGGCCCCGCGAATTTCTAGAGTAAGGCATCCTGCGATCGCGATCGGTAGGACAAACTGCCACAAATGAGAAAGCATTATGAATAATGGTCACTTTTCAAATTGCAAAATATCCATGCTAATTAAAATCCATTCTGTTCACAAACCTGACATATCTTATGCCAATCATGGGATTTTAGCCCAGACATTTGGTCATCTTTAGAAAATGCGGACCTGAGAGAACGCATCATACCCGTCGGAGTGCGAATAGACTTGATTACTTGCTTCAACATGCGCTCTTCTTTGGTAGACAAAACCCAGGGAGCGCGAGGACGCTGCACTCCCCCTTCAGCACTCGACTGCGGCCAAAGCGCCTCCATCTTACCTACCTCCTTTAAATCCATTCGTGACCCTATAGTGTCTCTCTTTCCTATGATATGGTCCCATAGCAAGCTGCCCACATTCTTGAAAATATGCATGGGATCCAATAAGTGGTTGAACTGTAAGTGGGTCCAATATGGCAACTCGTAGAAAACTGAGAACCATCGCATTCCATTTGGATGTCATTCCGGGTTTACCATTTTCAGCTCATACTAGCTTGCAGCGTTCATATGTGCTGAAGGTCGTCCAAGAAAATCTTCCCTGAGTCCATAATCCTCCGGCAAGAAAGCGGCGTGTCCTTGATATACCATCTTCTTCATGGTTCGTGACCTTCGAGAGTCTAACTGTGACCCACACAATGGACATGCATGATAACCTGAGGTAACCAAACCTGTAAGGCGAGCCACGACCTAGTGAATACTTGATTGAATGAAATAAAATATAGATATTACCAACGAGAACAAAGGTCTGCTCACCTGAGCACTCTCCCAATCCCGGAAAGTCATGCATCGTCCACATGAGAATGGCTCGAATGTTGGCTGACCGCCGCCGACCATCGCGCCTGCTCATATCTTGCATAGTGACCCCCTTCTCCCACAAAATCTTAAGCTCATCGACTAATGGACAAAGATACACGTCCATATTTTTTACTTTGTAGCGGCCTGGGACGAGCAAGTTAAGGATGAGATGTCCTTTCTTCGTAGAAAGCCATGGAGGGATGTTGTAGTTGACAAGCACTATAGGCCACACACTATAAGAAGTCGAGCGCAGACCAAATGGGTTCACACCATCCATGGCGAGACCGAGCCGAAGATTCCTTGGCTCTCGCGCAAAGCCTGGGAAGGTAGAGTCAATGTGGCTCCATGCACGCAAATCCGCTGATATTCGTTGAACTCCATCCGTGGACCTATTCTGCACATGCCACGTTGTCAAGCTTGCCATGGCAGACGTGCGAAACATGTGGTTTATGCGAGGGATGAGCGGAAAGTGTCTAAGAACTTTTTGAGGGATGGTTTGCCCTTGCAAGTCCTGTCGATACCTGTGAGCACCACACTTTGGACATGTCTCCATAGTCTCGCATTCATCTCGAAACAATATGCAGTCGTTGATACATGCATGGATGTTATTGTAGTCCATGCCAAGCTTCCGTAAAACATGTCGTGCATCATCACGAGACTCAGGCATGGTATTTGCAGGTGGTAATATATGATATTTCAATAACCTGAAAAAAATCATAAAACACCTTGAAAAAACACAAATGTTTGTAATAATACTGTTTTTAAAAAAATCAATGAAGCCTATGTGCAAGGTACTTGAATAACTCAGTCACACTCGTATCGCTCCAACCGTATTTTGCTTGCACACTTAAGAGTGCAAGCAATGTCTTCAACCGAGATACTCGGCACCCATCATATAATGGTATGGATGCTTCCTCTCTAAGTGGGTCAGATGTCTCAACATCCATGGGAATCAATGTCATGATTGTGGGAGAGAAGGAAGGAGTCTCGCTTGAAGCTTTCTTGCTTGCACAATGGGGGAAGACACACAAGGGTGGAGGCTGAAAACAGTTTTCCTCTTCTTAGTTGTATAAGCCAAAAGAAAAGTACAAAGAAATAGAAGAACCCTATATATGGGTCTCAAACCAAACTCAACTAACTAAGGTGGCATACTAACTGAGCCACGAACTAGAGTAGATAAGGATAGCTATCATGTAGCTATTATTCATGGGCGGTGTACCAACCACGTCTGCAACTGACAAGTCGGTGACATAAATACACAACGGTCACCCTGGCGTATCACGAGTGGAGCTCAATATCTCAACACTCCCCCTCGAGCTCGATCCCAATTCCTGCACACCAAGCAAGTCTCTGAACTTGCGCAGCTTCTCTGCGCCCAATGCCTTCGTGAATATGTCAGCTACCTGATCCTCTGTGCTGACATAAACTAGATCAATAAGACCTAGTAAAACCCTCTCTCGCACATAGTGATAATGCACCTCAATGTGCTTTGTTCTAGCATGATAGACTGGGTTATTTGCCAAGTGTATACTACTCATGTTGTCACAATAAATGACAACTGGCCCATCTGTAGACTGATGCATATCATAAAGTAGCTTATGCAACCAAGCTACCTCACATGCAGCCATTGCTGCACCCCTGTACTCAGCCTCTGTGCTCGACAAGGCAACTGTAGGCTGTTTCTTGCTGCTCCAAGTGACTGCAGCACTCCCAAAAGAGAACACATATCCACTGGTAGATCGCCTATCAGAAATACTACCAGCCCAATCAGCATCAGTGTATCCATGCAACTGTATCTGAACCCCAGTCTTATACAATAGTCCATACTGCAATGTGGGCTTCACATACCTGAGTATGCGTCTAGCCGCATCCAAATGTGGTTTCCTTGGAGCCTACATAAACTGACTTACCAATCCAACAGCATAGCTCAAATCTAGCCTGGTAATAGTCATATAAATCAAACTTCCTACTATGCGTCTGTACATAGTAGGGTCTTCTAGAAGCTCACCTGCATCTGTGCTCAGCTTCACATTCTACTCCAAAGGAACTGAAATAGGATTACAGCCTGTCATCCCATATTTGGATAGCATGTCCAATCCATACTGCCTCTGCAAGAGCTGTATCCCAGTTGGTGATCTAATCACCTCAATGCCCAAGAAATAACGCAGCTCTCCCAAATCCTTCATCTCAAACTTCTGCTTCAATAGCATTTTCACATGAAGGATATCTTCATCACTGTCACCTGTCATAATCAAATCATCAACATAAATGACAAGTAGCATAATACCTTTCTTTGTTTTTCTCACATAAAGTGAGAAATCTGCCTTGGAAATCTGAAAGCCAATAGTGACAAGATACTGTCCTATCTTGTCAGACCATGCTCTAGGTGCTTGCTTCAAGCCATACAAGGCTTTCTTCAACCTGCAAACAAACTCAGGATGAACAGCATGCACATAACCTGGTGGCTGTTCCATATAGACCTCTTCTTGCAAATCACCATGCAAGAAGGCATTCTTTACATCCATCTGATGTAAAGACCATCCCTTTGATGCAGCCATAGCAATGACTGCTCTTACAATTGCCATCCTTGCAACCGGACTGAATGTTTCTTCATAGTCAATGCCATATGTTTGTGCATACCCCTTGACTACTAATCTTGCCTTGTATCTGTTCACAGAACCATCTGCATTGTGCTTCACCTTATAAACCCACTTACAGCCAATTGCATTTTTACCTTTAGGCAAAGGTACCAATTCCCATGTAGAATTTTCTTCCAAGGCATCCATTTCTTCATCCATGGCTTTCTCCCATTTTTCTTTTCCCATGGCTTCCTCAAAAGATGTGGGTTCTGGTTCCTGTATCACTTTGACCATATATGCATAGTGAATGGCTGTAAATCCATCATATTTCAGCCTATCCACAGGATACCTAGCTCTCGTAGACCTGCGCAAAGTAGGTTCACTCCCAGGTGCTCTCAAAACATCCCTGGTCTTCCTTACTCCAGGTGTAACAATAGAAGGAATACCCAACTCATCATCAATGCTTTGTTCTGAGCCACTCGATTCACCATCCACATAAGAGTGACCTGCATTCACATCAAACATGGACTGATCAGCCTTCTCTTTTCCTTTTCGTGATACCTGCATACCACTATCTGCATTACTTTGAGAAGATTCTCCTGATCTCAATCTGTCTGTCCATGGCGTAGAATGTGAACCACTACTAGAGGATGCTCCAGGTCCACTAATATTTTGTGACTGCTGCTGTGAATTTTGTGCAGCATTACCATTTTGTGCATCTACATCATCAATCACATTTACGGGTTTATACCAGCTACTCATCTCATCAAAAACAACATCTCTGCTCACTGTAAACTTACGAGTAGAAGGGTTATAGCATCTATACCCTTTTTGCTGTAGAGAGTAACCAATAAAGATGCACTTCTCAGCTTTTGGATCCAACTTGGATCTCAACTCATCTGGCACATGTACATAGGCAATGCAACAAAAAATTTTCAAATGAGAAATATCTGGTTTCCTACCAGTATACCTCTCCTCTGGAGTCATTCCATGTATTGCTGCAGTGGGAGTCCTGTTCATTATATAGACTGCTGTAGCAACTGCTTCAGCCCAATAAAAATCAAGCAAGTCTTTTTCATTCAGCAAGGCACGAGATACCTCTCCAATATGCCTATTTTTCCTTTCTGCAATTCCATTTTGTTGTGGGATATAACTGCATGAATATTGCTGCTTTATGCCATGCTCCTGCAAGAACTTTGCAAACTCATTTGAGAGGTACTCTCCCCCTCCATCTGACCTTAGGCATTTTATTTGCAGACCTGTTTCTTTTTCAACCATAGCTTTAAGGGTTTTGAAATGCCCAAAAACTTCACTTTTCTTTTTCATAAAATACACCCAAACTTTTCTGCTATAGTCATCAATAAAAGTGACAAAATAATGACAGCCTCCAAGAGATGCAGCTTTAGTAGTCCACACATCAGAGTGGATTAATTCCAATGGCTTCTCACTCTCTTGAACATGTCTAGGAAATGGTTTTCTTGCCTGTTTTCCAAACTGACAGGTTTCACATACCTTATGCATTTCTGCAACCTTGAATTTTGGCAATCCTGCAACAATATTTTGGGCCTGCATTGATTTAAGTTGTTGTACATTAACATGACCAATGTGTTTATGCCAGATATCAATATCTGCAACTACACCGGTCCCATGTGCAAACATTGCTGCACTCAATTTAGACATGTCTACATCCAATGTAAACATTCTGCCCTTCTTCTTTCCTTTTGCTATCAAGCGACCTTTATTTTTCATATCCTCAACAAAGCATCCATGAGGATTAAATCTGACCTGCAAGCCCTGTTCAACCATTTGACCAACAGAAACCAGATTCTTGGTGATATTCGAGACATGAAATACATCAGACAGGTATTTCTTTTTCCCATCCTGCATAGACAAGGGAATTTTTCCAATCTGCACAATAGGATGTGCAGTATCATCACCAGTCTCCACAAATCCTGGTTTTTCCATTTTCCTTGCATCCTCCATCCATTCTGCATGACCTGTCATGTGGTTTGATGCACCTGAGTCAACATACCATACATCGTTGCTTTCTTCTGCACTTGTCACAGAATTGTTCATGTGCTGCACCATAAACAGATGCTCATTTCTGTCATCACCCTGTCTACTAGAGGATGCATAATTTCCTTGTTGCAGTTTTCCATTCATGATATCATTCTGCTTTTTATAGCAGTCTTTAGCCATATGACCCATTTTACCACAGTAATAGCATTCAACATTGCTATTTGCATTTTGGCCTCTTTGCCATCCACCACGACCTCTTTGGCTCCCCCTGCCTCTAGAGTTACCACGTCCTCCTCCATAGGACTGATTTTCTTGAGTTTGCTGCATATTCTGATTTCTACCACGGCCTCCAAATCGGCCTCCTCTACCTCTGGCTCTACCTCTTCTAGCATTTGAGTAGAAGACAACTTCTTTTGAAGTTCCTCCTGAAGAAGATGCACCACCATTTCTCTGTTCCTCAGAAATTAGAAGAGCAATCAACTCCTCAAAATCAGGAAATCTTTCACGAACTGAAATGGATGTCCGAAACTGTGCATAATCCTTTCCTAGACCATTCAAGGTCACGGAAACTAAATCATCATCTTCCACTGGCGACCCAATGGAAGCAAGTGCATCTGCAATCTTCTTCACCTTCATGTGGTAGTCGTTGATGCTCATACTTTCTCTTTGCACATTATGCAACTCTTGCTTGAGCTGCATTTTCCTGGCTTGTGTATTTGTGCTATACATTTTTGACAGAGTATCCCATGCCTCCTTTGGCGTACTTGCATCCTGAATATGCACAATCATAGAGTCTGAAATGCTGATAGACAGCCAGTACATAACTTTCCTGGCTCTCTCATGCCATGCTTTGAATGCCTGCATTTGCTGTTGATTGGGAACATCAGGAAGAACTGGTTCTTCTTCATTTCCTGCAACAAATTTCCAATATCCTTTTCCCATAAGGAAATTCGTCATTCTAAACTTCCATGCCTGGAAGTTGTTCTTGTCAAGCTTTTCAGTGACAATCTGTGAAAGAGAATCAGACGCCATTACAGAATACTGCAAGAAATTCTGTCACTGCAAAAAACACAGCTTCACCCTCACAAGGGCAAATCTGGAAAACTGGCGAAAGTGGTATTTGACCACACAGTCACTTCCTAGTGACGATTTTGCATAAACAGGAACCAAGGATGATTCTGAAACTCCCAATGTCTCTGCGCACAAGCATACGATGCAATTTCTACAGTAACTTTTCACCGACCTGTAGAACAGTGGCTGCACAGCATATACTGCCCTCTTGCTTCACCGCGAAGGGCGTCTCAACCTGAGACAATGCACTCCTGCACTTTCCGGCTGTGCTACCTGCAGAGATCTGCTCCCAAAACAGAAAATGAAAGCAACACTGCTCCTCTTACCAGAACACCGCGAGCTTGGCTTGCTTTCTTGAGCTCCTTACCACGAACAAGGCTCTGATACCATGTCATGATTGTGGGAGAGAAGGAAGGAGTCTCGCTTGAAGCTTTCTTGCTTGCACAATGGGGGAAGACACACAAGGGTGGAGGCTGAAAACAGTTTTCCTCTTCTTAGTTGTATAAGCCAAAAGAACTCAAGTACAAAGAAATAGAAGAACCCTATATATGGGTCTCAAACCAAACTCAACTAACTAAGGTGGCATACTAACTGAGCCACGAACTAGAGTAGATAAGGATAGCTATCATGTAGCTATTATTCATGGGCGGTGTACCAACCACGTCTGCAACTGACAAGTCGGTGACCCTGGCATATCACGAGTGGAGCTCGATATCTCAACAATCAATGCATCGATCATTGCCTCCATCTCATGCTCCAAGATTGTAGGTAGGTCGGGAAGGTTGTCTGTCTCCTCTGTGTTGAGATATCGAGCTCCATTCATGATACGCCAGGGTGACCATTGTGTATTTATGTCACCGACTTGTCAGTTGCAGACGCGGTTGGTACACCTCCCATGAATAATAGCTACATGATAGCTATCCTTATCTACTCTAGTTCGTGGCTCAGTTAGTATGCCACCTTAGTTAGTTGAGTTTGGTTTGAGACCCATATATAGGGTTCTTCTATTTCTTTGTACTAGAGTTCTTTTGGCGTACACAACTAAGAAGAGGAAAACTGTTTTCAGCCTCCACCCTTGTGTGTCTTCCCCCTTTGTGCAAGCAAGAAAGCTTCAAGCGAGACTCCTTCCTTCTCTCCCACAATCTTGACATGGTATCAGAGCCTTGTTCGTGGTAAGGAGCTCAAGAAAGCAAGCCAAGCTCGCGGTGTTCTGGTAAGAGGAGCAGTGTTGCTTTCATTTTCTGTTTTGGGAGCAGATCTCTGCAGGTAGCACAGCCGGAAAGTGCAGGAGTGCATTGTCTCAGGTTGAGACGCCCTTCGCGGTGAAGCAAGAGGGCAGTATATGCTGTGGGAGAGGGCTTTAGCCCATGGCGACCTTGTTTTTTTTATTTGAGGCCATTTCGGGGCCTGTTTTGGAGGCGGAAGTTTTCTGCACGCACTCAGGAAAAGGCCCAGTTTTATGCTGTGCAGCCACTGTTCTATAGGTCGGTGAAAAGTTACTGTAGAAATTGCATTGTATGCCTGTGCACAGAGACATTGGGAGTTACAGAATCATCCATGTTTCCTGTTGATGCAAAATCGTCACTAGGAAGTGACTGTGTGGTCAAATACCACTTTCGTCAGTTTTGTAGATTTGCCTTTGTGAGGCTGAAGCTGTATTGTTTGCAGTGACAGAATTTTTTGCAGTGTTCTGTAATGACATCTGATTCTCTCTCACAGATTGTCACTGAAAAGCTTGACAAGAACAACTTCCAAGCATGGAAGTTTAGAATGACGAATTTCCTTATGGGAAAAGGATATTGGGAATTTGTTGCAGGAAATGAAGAAGAACCAGTTCTTCCTGATGTTCCCAATCAACAGCAAATGCAGGCATTCAAAACATGGCATGAGAGAGCCAGGAAAGTTATGTATTGGTTGTCTATCAGCATTTCAGACTCTATGATTGTGCATATTCAGGATGCAAGTACGCCAAAGGAGGCATGGGATACTTTGTCAAAAATGTATAGCACAAATACGCAAGCCAGGAAAATGTAGCTCAAGCAAGAGTTGCACAATGTGCAAAGAGAAAATATGAGCATCAATGACTACCACATGAAGGTGAAGAAGATTGCAGATGCACTTGCTTCCATTGGGTCACCAGTGAAAGATGATGATTTAGTTTCTGTGACCTTGAATGGTCTAGGAAAGGATTATACACAGTTTCGGACATCCATTTCAGTTCGTGAAAGATTTCCTGATTTTGAGGAGCTGATTGCTCTTCTAATTTCTGAGGAGCAAAGAAATGGTGGTGCATCTTCTTCAGGAGGAACTTCAAAAGAAGCTGTCTTCTACTCAAATGCTGGAAGAGGTAGAGGCAGAGGTAGAGGAGGCCGATATGGAGGCCGTGGTAGAAATCAGAATATGCAGCAAACTCAAGAAAACCAGTCCTATGGAGGAGGACGTGGTAACTCTAGAGGCAGGGGGAGCCAAAGAGGTCGTGGTGGATGGCAAAGAGGCCAAAATGCAAACAGTAATGTTGAATGCTACTATTGTGGTAAAATGGGTCATATGGCTAAAGACTGCTATAAAAAGCAGAATGACATCATGAATGGAAAACTGCAACAAGGAAATTATGCATCCTCTAGTAGATAGGGTGATGACAGAAATGAGCATCTGTTTATGGTGCAGCACATGAACAATTCTGTGACAAGTGCAGAAGAAAGCAATGATGTATGGTATGTTGACTCAGGTGCATCAAACCATATGACAGGTCATGCAGAATGGATGGAGGATGCAAGGAAAATGGAAAAACCGGGATTTGTGGAGACTGGTGATGATATTGCACATCCTATTGTGCAGATTGGAAAAATTCCCTTGTCTATGCAGGATGGGAAAAAGAAATACATGTCCGATGTATTTCATGTCCCGAATATCACCAAGAATCTGGTTTCAGTTGGTCAAATGGTTAAACAGGGCTTGCAGGTCAGATTTAATCCTCATGGATGCTTTGTTGAGGATATGAAAAATAAAGGTCGCTTGATAGCAAAAGGAAAGAAGAAGGGCAGAATGTTTACATTGGATGCAGACATGTCTGAATTGAGTGCAGCAATGTTTGCACATGCGACCGGTGTAGTTGCAAATATTGATATCTGGCATAAACGCATTGGTCATGTTAATGTACAGCGACTTAAATCAATGCAGGCCCAAAACATTGTTGCAGGATTGCCAAAATTCAAGGTTGCAGAAATGCATAAGGTATGTGAAACCTGTCAGTTTGGAAAACAGGCAAGGAAACCATTTCCTAGACATGTTCAAGAGAGTGAGAAGCCATTGGAATTAATCCACTCTGATGTGTGGACAACTAAAGCTGCATCTCTTGGAGGCTGTCATTATTTTGTCAGTTTTATTGATGACTATAGCAGAAAAGTTTGGGTGTATTTTATGAAAAAGAAAAGTGAAGTTTTTGGGCATTTCAAAACTCTTAAAGCGATGGTTGAAAAAGAAACAGGCCTGCAGATAAAATGCCTAAGGTCAGATGGAGGGGGAGAGTACCTCTCAAATGAGTTTGCAAGGTTCCTGCAGGAGCATGGCATAAAGCAGCAATATTCATGCAGTCATACCCCACAACAAAATGGAATTGCAGAAAGGAAAAACATGCATATTGGAGAGATATCTCGTGCCATGCTCAATGAAAAGGACTTGCCAGATTTTTATTGGGCTGAAGCAGTTGCTACAGCAGTCTACATAATGAACAGGACTCCCACTGCAGCAATACATGGAATGACTCCAGAGGAGAGGTATACTGGTAGGAAACAAGATATTTCTCATTTGAAAATTTTTGGTTGCATTGCCTATGTACATGTGCCAGATGAGTTGAGATCCAAGTTGGATCCAAAAGCTGAGAAGTGCATCTTTATTGGTTACTCTCTGTAGCAAAAAGGGTATAGATGCTATAACACTTCTACTCGTAAGTTTATAGTGAGCAGAGATGTTATTTTTGATGAGATGAGTAGCTGGTATAAACCAGTCAATGTGATTGATGATGTAGATGCACAAAATTCACAGCAACAGTCACAAAATATTAGTGGACCTGGAGCGTCCTCTAGTAGTGGTTCACATTCTTCGCCATGGACAGGCAGATTGAGATCAGGAGAATCTTCTCAAACTAATGCAGATAGTGGTATGCAGGTATTACGAAAAGGAAAAGAGAAGGTTGATCAGCCCATGTTTGATGTGAATGCAGGTCACTCTTATCTGGATGGTGAATCCAGTGGCTCAGAACAGAGCATTGATGATGAGTTGGGTATTCCTTCTATTGTTACACCTGGAGTAAGGAAGACCAGGTATGTTTTGAGAGCACCTGGGAGTGAACCTACTTTGCGCAGGTCTACGAGAGCTAGGTATCCTGTGGATCGGCTGAAATATGATGGATTTACAGCCATTCACTATGCATATATGGTTAAAGTGATACAGGAACCAGAACCCACTTCTTTTTAGGAAGCCATGGGAAAAGAAAAATGGGAGAAAGCCATGGATGAAGAAATGGATGCCCTGGAAGCAAATGCTACATGGGAATTGGTACCTTTGCCTAAAGGTAAGAGTGCAATTGGCTGTAAGTGGGTTTATAAGGTGAAGCACAATGCAAATGGTTCTGTGAACAGATACAAGGCAAGATTAGTAGTCAAGGGGTATGCACAAATATATGGCATTGACTATGAAGAAACACTCAGTCCGGTTGCAAGGATGGCAACCGTAAGAGCAGTCATTGCTATGGCTGCATCAAAGGGATGGTCTTTACATCAGATGGATGTAAAGAATGCCTTCTTGCATGGTGATTTGCAAGAAGAGGTCTATATGGAGTAGCCACTAGGTTATGTGCATGCTGTTCATCCTAAGTTTGTTTGCAAGTTGAAGAAAGCCTTGTATGGCTTGAAGCAAGCACCTAGAGCATGGTCTGACAAGATAGGACAGTATCTTGTCACTATTGGCTTTCAGATTTCCAAGGCAGATTTCTCACTTTATGTGAGAAAAACAGAGAAATGTATTATGCTACTTGTCATTTATGTTGATGATTTGATTATGACAGGTGACAGTGATGAAGATATCCTTCATGTGAAAATGCTATTGAAGCAGAAGTTTGAGATGAAGGATTTGGGAGAGCTGCGTTATTTCTTGGGCATTGAGGTGATTAGATCACCAACTGGGATACAGCTCTTGCAGAGGCAGTATGGATTGGACATGCTGTCCAAATATGGGATGACAGGCTATAAGCCTATTTCAGTTCCTTTGGAGCAGAATGTGAAGCTGAGCGTAGATGCAGGTGAGCTTCTGGAAGACCCTACTATGTACAGACGCATAGTAGGAAGCTTGATTTATATGACTATTACCAGGCCAGATTTGAGCTATGCTGTTGGATTGGTAAGTCGGTTTATGCAGGCTCCAAGGAAATCGCATTTGGATGCGGCTAGACGCATACTCAGGTATGTGAAGTCCACATTGCAGTATGGACTATTTTATGAGACTGGGGTTCAGATACAGCTGCATGGATACACTGATGCTGATTGGGCTGGTAGTATTTCTGATAGACGATCTACCAGTGGATATGTGTTCTCTTTTGGGAGTGCGCAGTCACTTCGAGCAGCAAGAAACAGCCTACAGTTGCCTTGTCGAGCACAGAGGCTGAGTACAGGGTTGCAGCAATGGCTGCATGTGAGGTAGCTTGGTTGCATAAGCTACTTTATGATATGCATCAGTCTACAGATGGACCAGTTGTCATTTATTGTGACAACATGAGTAGTATACACTTGGCAAATAACCCAGTCTATCATGCTAGAACAAAGCACATTGAGGTGCATTATCACTATGTGCGAGAGAGGGTTTTACTAGGTCTTATTGATCTAGTTTATGTCAGCACAGAGGATCAGGTAGCTGACATATTCACGAAGGCATTGGGCGTAGAGAAGCTGCGCAAGTTCAGAGACCTGGTTGGTGTGCAGGAATTGGGATTGAGCTCGAGGGGGAGTGTTGAGATATCGAGCTCCACTCGTGATACGCCAGGGTGACCGTTGTGTATTTATGTCACCGACTTGTCAGTTGCAGACGCGGTTGGTACACCGCCCATGAATAATAGCTACATGATAGCTATCCTTATCTACTCTAGTTCGTGGCTCAGTTAGTATGCCACCTTAGTTAGTTGAGTTTGGTTTGAGACCCATATATAGGGTTCTTCTATTTCTTTGTACTAGAGTTCTTTTGGCTTACACAACTAAGAAGAGGAAAACTGTTTTCAGCCTCCACCCTTGTGTGTCTTCCCCCATTGTGCAAGCAAGAAAGCTTCAAGCGAGACTCCTTCCTTCTCTCCCACAATCTTGACACTCTGGCATTGACGGTATAGATGGGCCTTGTGAGTGGTGGATTGGCTCCTGCAATCCATCCATCGCACGTCCACGAACTCTTCTAATTGGCCGCAAAGGGTGCACTCCCCCTTAGGTCGAGACATCACCCCCCTGGATAGAAAATTTGCCAACAAGACCCAATCTTATTGTGTATGGTTTTCAATTAGCTTGAGAGTACAATGCATGATTAATATTAACTTCAAATTACCGTTTGCTGAAAATCTGTAATTGCTTGATCAATGATCTCAAATTGAAACTCGCCAAATCATCGTACGTGTTCTATAGACAATCGGCATTTTCGTCTAATTTCCAACTTGCATTGAGAGCAAGGACATGGGATATGCTGATTAAGATACGTCTCGCGGTCTTGAACAATAAGACCTTCTTTGTTTTCCATCTTATCTACATTACAGCAAACAAGGCTTAAATGGATAGCTTTATGGAGATGTACGTCAAGTTGCAAGTTGACCATAAATCTTGCATTGTATATAGTAGTTGAGAGATTTTCCGATGTTATATCTCGGCCTTGTATCATGCTCAAGGATTTGTTTGTCCCGGTAGATAATTATTTGTTATATCTCGGCTTTGAGTATAAGTAATCCATTTTGAGCATCATTGAGGATCTCTTAGTCTAATAATAAATCAGTCTCAATAAAAAGCATCTTAGAAATGTGGTTTTTTTATCCTAGGATCGCGTATTAAAATTAATGCACGCTATCTATGAAATTTAATAACTATAGTAATAAAATTTATTTCAATCAATTCTACTCATAGTCATAAGACCTGAGAGAAAATATCCTATACTCAATTTAAGGGTTTCTTCTTCTATAACAATACTTTTGGGTTCATTTTGATGAAGTACCGTAATGACCATTAGCTAGGATATCATTTTCTTTTAGTCCTTCCGTTGACTAGTTGGCATGATTTCTAATTTGTTATGCCTATAAAGCTAATACAAAAATAATGAATTATGCATATCACAATTAGATCCCCTACTTGGATATTATGAAGGAATTGACCATTTTTAAGCCATCTTAAAGAGTCACCAATGTACGTGGCCCATGGCAAAGCACATTGCATACCATTATCGATAAGTCTATTATCTTAAATTTCCTTCCCCTTCCCCTCCCTCTCCCTCTCTTTCTCTCCCTCTCTCTCCCTCTCCCTCTCTTTCTCTCTTTCTCTCTCATTTCCTCTCCTAAACAAGCAAAAAAGAAAGTGATTCAAACAACAAACAACCAAACCCGTCGTGAGAGAGAGAATGCACTCTCTCTCTCACCCTCTCCCTCTCCCTCTCCCTCTCGTTCTATTTCTCTCCCTCTCTCATTTCCTTCCCCTCGCTCTCCCTCTCCCTCTCTTTCTCTTTCTCTCCCTCTCCCTCTCTTTCTCTTTCTCTCCCTCTCTATCTCTCTTTCTCTCTCATTTCCTAAACAAGAAAAAAATAAAGCGATTTAAACATTAAACAAGCAAAAGGGAGAGGGAGAGAGACAATGCACTCTCCCTCTCTTTCTCTTTCTCTCCCTCTCTTATTTCCTCCCCCTCCCCCTCCCTCTCCCTCTCCCTCTCTTTCTCTTTCTCTTTCTCTTTCTCTTTCTCTCCCTCTCCTCTCCCTCTCCCTCTCTTTCTCTCTTACTCTCTCATTTCCTCTCCTAAATAAGCAAAAAAGAAAGTGATTTAAACATTAAACAAGCAAAAGGGAGAGGGAGAGAGAGAATGCTGGAGCCCCAAGCGGAACACCAAGGAAAAGGAAATTCTCTTGCAAGAAAATCTATCTTGTAACATCAACAAGCTTGTTTATTATGTTTCATATGATCACAATGAAGAAAAGAACACCAGGCACAACAAATCTTCATACAGCATCATGTAGATCTCCTACGGATTTGATAGAATCAACCATATTCTTCAATATCTTCACAAAATCCATCAATAGAACAAAGAAAGCAAAGGAATACACCATCTTTAAATGGAAATACATCACATAGTATTCATCTTCAATATCTCCATAGTCTTCTCTCTCAATCTCTCATATACAATCACTTTGGTTGAGTAGAATTGGCTATCTCTGACTCTCTCTCTCTCTCTCTCTCTCCATCAATAACACATCATATCCTCACTATAATATATCAAAATCACTCTCAAGAATCCTTCTTAGGTCGTGGATACCCCTCCCAAGAGGTATGTCTGATATGAAGAATCACCAGAGCCACTACAGTGTCCTTTCATAGCTCACTACTGTCACTTCACTCTAGTTTTCACTTGAGTCTTCAGCAGCTACTTATTTCACTTCTTTTAGCTCTTTTGCACTTGTATTCACCTCTTTCCAAGACTAGAAAACTTTTCCAAGCTACACTCTCATCCATCAGAACACATACAGAAGCATACAGAATAGTCACAGAACAGTACCAGAACAGCTACAGTACAGAACAGAACAGAGACAGAGACTCTACAGAAGACCTACAGAAGGTTACAGAAGGTCATCAAAACCACATAACTCATTCTCAAACCATTCCAAACTCTCACAAACCATTCAATAAACTTTCACAAGTTCTCAATCTTCATCAATCAATACTCCATCCATCCTTACAAAAGACAATCAGAACAAAACAGAAGGTATACAAAATCTATCAGAACATCACAGAACCACCAATAAACATCATGAACTTCCAAAACACAATCAATATCATCCAAAACACTCTCAAATCACTTCCAAACCAATCAATCATCTCATAAAATCAACCATTCAGCTCTCAAAAACAACAAAAATCAGCCAAAAAACAAGTCATTTCAACACTCAACATATCCCCACACTTAATAAGGAAGCGTCCTCGTGACCCAGGAAAAAAAGGAATACAAGTGCATTTAAAATCGCAACATTAATCTTCAATTATATTTTCAAAAAGAATCCATCCACCACAACCCCAACTTATAACCTGTATCTGATATAAAAATACAAAGAAAGGAAAACCCTTTATACAGTAACACTTCTTATCAAACTAAAAATCACAACAAATTTCTAAAGCATATAAGAGGTTTCTTCTTCTTCATCAGCATCAGCTTCAACTCTGCAATCACGACCCCATCACCACAATTCTTCAAAATGTAGCTCGCACACGAAATCCAATCCAATAGGAAACCACCACATTCATTTTACATAAATGAACTCACAACACAAACACTACACACAACACAACCATCTGAATGATTCCTCCAAAAAGAGAGATTTTCATTAAAAAGCATCCACCATATATTGGAAAGGTATCAATGAAGATGATCCCTCTTGAAAGATTGATGTTGTCCGAAACGGTCCATAGACAAGGATTCATCTACAAAGTTTTTGGGAGGATTTTGAAAAAACTGAAGACAGCACATCCTTTCCAACAGGACCAGGTATCTGCTAGGCAAACAAAGGGCATGAAAATACAAAATATCCACTTGTTGGGAATCAATGCTCACATTGACATTCATGCATAACTTTGGAATAGGCTTGGAATCACTATGAGAGTGCCTATGCATATACGCCAAGTACCAAGCAAAGTGAGCAGTTAATCTCACTGAGGGATATGCAGACTGTGAATACTGTTGAGCAAAATGAACATAGTTCTGATAAGCTTGACTGGAAGCTGTCCATTCTCCTGGAATTACTGGCCAATTGATCTGAGGTCCTGTAAGGGAATCATCCGAACTCCATCCCCTTCTTCTAGAAATCTGATTATCAAACCCATCACAATCACTAACCAACTGAGGTGGTTGAGATATAGAAGTGTTAGGAGAGGGTAATGGAATAAGGAAAAGTGGATGAAGGGAGGGATAGGAAAAATCATAAAAGGAAGAAAAGGTTAAAGAAGGAGTGGCAGAAATTTGGAGGGAATCACTAAGGAAGGGTGTTAACTGATAAATAGGAAAGGTGGAGGGTACATGAATGGATGGAGAAGGATAGGGTGGAGAAGGGGAAAATACCCTATCCTCAATAAAGGAACAGTATGTGAAAATGGAAATTTGAGGGAAAGATGAAGGTTGGAAATGAAGGGGTAAAATAGTGGTGAAATGAGATTGACAAAGGGAAATATATATAGCATAGCGGTGAGCCATTTGTTGGTAATAGAGGAGGGTAGGAACAGAAGGTCCTAAGAGAGATCGTCTATGATAGGGATCAAAGAAGGTAGCATCAAACGGATTATGTTTTGAAAGATAGGCTAAGAGATCCATCCTCAGTTGATTAGTACTCTGGGTAGAGGTAGGAGCTGTGTTTTGTCTTTGATTCAAGACCACAGAATCAATCATGGGATGCCAGGAATTATCATGACAAGCAGCCACTTTGGAGGAGTAACTCTGGAACATGTCAGCTATGCACAACTCCAAATGGTTAACATACAAAATAGCCTGTAAGAGCACATCCCCCACATACCATGCCATATCCACCTCATCTGGAATTAACAAGTCTCCCCGTAGATACATGTAGGACATCAACATGGTATCTGGCAACAACTCAGCAGACCAAGCCCCACTCTATCCATCCTCTGGAAGAGGTAAATCCATCGTGGAAAGCTTCATGTAGAAGACCAACTTCTGTAAGTGGTAGTGGACAAAGAAAGAATAGTTTGGTGAGACATATTCCTGAAACTGCTCAAAGGTAGACTATAACAAGTCCATTCTGGACTGCAATCTTTCCACTTTATCTTGAAAGAGAGGGCACAAAGTAGCCTGTCTCTGAAGAGCAGCCAAGTCCTGTTGTGAAAGAGAAGGAATCAAGGGAACATTAGGGCTTGGAGGAACAGAGCGTGACTTTGCCAGTTGATCTTGCAACTGCTTGATTTGGAAGGCTTGGGATGCCACTGTGTTATTAGCAATCTGTAAAGCTGAAAGTTTGTCATCTAAGATAAACTCCTGCGCTTCCCTGGACATCTTCTCCTTCTCCTCTGAAAGGCTAGTAACCTATGATTGAGCCTCTAGTAATTGGATCTTCAAAGAAGAGATCTCATCGCTTTGGGTGGCAACCAGTTGGGTTTGTTGTTCCATTTGCTTAAATAAATCTGCTAGGGTATCCTTAGTAGAAGCTAACTCAGATGTTGCCTTATGCAACTAGTCCTTAGACTGCATGAGTTCTTTATAAAAAGACGCGTACAGCTGTTGAACACAGGCTGTCACTGACAACTCAATGGAACTTTGAATATCTTTACAGAGGAAGGGAATTGCATCTCCTGAGACTAGACTGTTCAAGGAGGGAACTGATATGTCCAATGATCCTTCTCGATGTGCTCTGAACAGGTTATTACAAGTGAGATACCCAAGGAGTTCACTGCCAGAGGTAGCAGGGATGGACATTGAAGGAAGTACGGAAGGAGCTTTATCCGCTACCCGCTTCAAGCATTTACGATGGATGACCAGGGGAGGCGGAGAATCATCATCCTCGATGTCAATGGGTTCAGACTCATCTGAAGGTGGACGAGGAGGTACTGGATCAGATGGAGGAGGTGGAGGCACAGTCTTCTGTAAACCTGAATAGGTCAAGAAGGCAGACAAATATGATCCATATGTGACATTGGTAACATTAGCCCTGGTGACTTTGACGAAATGTTGATCCATTTTAGTGAGGAGGTAAGTGCTCCAATCAATAGCAACTCCTTTCAACACCATCTTGGAAGTTGTGAAAAGCTCTTTGGACAAGTACTGGGATGGCGTTTTGGGAGGCATAAACCTGTCGTGGAGAAATTGACAGATCGTCTTCCATACGGGATCAGTGATCATGGAAAAGGAAACTCCTAAAGAGTTGATCACCTTCTTAACATCCAACATTTCCCGTGTCTGCTTTTGCAACAGCTTCAGAATCTCTTCATTAGAGAAAAGCTGACGAGTGGTCACAAAAGGTTCACCTTTGGAGGGAAGAGACAAAGCCTTCCCTAAGCCTCGAGGTGTCAAAGTCATAGAGATTCCCTGGACTAGTCCTGTCTTCTTGTTGTAAGAGGCCAGAAACTCATCACATAACGACGGATCCTCTGGAAGCAATGGAAAAGAAGTAGCCACAAAAGCAGCGAGTCCCGCCTTCGTGAGAGGCTCAAAAGTGAGTAGGGAAGAGTAATCCCTACTAACTAATGGGACGTACTGGATAGGGGGAGGAGCATGAGAAGGCGCCATTCAGATGGTTACACACACACCACAAACATAGACAATCAAGAAGAATGCCTGCAAAGCAACAGACAAAAATCCAAGGATAAGAGAACAACCAAAACAAGAAAACGTGACTCAACCAACTAACCCCAAGCAAACCACAACCTAGAAAAAATTCGACATGACCTCTAGACATATGCGACCGAAAGCTTCATGCTATGCATCAGACAAACACCCAGAACCCCGTAGCATGCAAGAAAAGAAAAAACTGCATACCGTACCCTTAATCGTAACAAAGACAGTAAACCAAAACAATACCACATCCGACACATATCAAGACTACATCGTGGCTAAACCAGTAGTTGACCATGGAAATAACTCTAAGGACTGCGCATACCCATCCCACGAAACGATTCGTTAAAAAGGGGGATTAAGTGCAGTGAGGGGGGATTAATTTACTGAAGGGTTGATTTTAATAAATTATTAAGAATGGGTGAATTTTTATTAAGTGATAAACCTTAGCAAGAAAACGGCGGTTCCTTATTATAAATTTAGGTACCAAATATTATGTGAAAATGGTGCGTTAAGTGGAATCCTGGACTGCGATACCCAGACTGGGTCTCTAAATGCAAGTTCATTGATTACAAATTAAGGTGATATGGAGCGCTTTTTTGCCAGCGCGTGCTCTTGTGATGGCTGGTTCACTTTAATGAAAAAGTAAAGTGCCTCTGTAGCACACGTAGCGCGTGCTAAGTGAACGGCGGGTTTATTTTAATTAAAAAACGTATGTATGTTTAGCGCAAATGTGCATGCCATGGTGATAGTTAGGTTTGTTGTTCATGGTTGTGTTGTATTGTTATATTAATCGTGGGTTTTGGGGTAGCTTTTTTTTTAAAACAAATAAAAGGGAAAATACTTGGTAGTGGGTGTATGAAAATGCAAAGAATGCGCTCTCCTCAATCCAAAAATATCTGGATTTTTTCTAGACGGTTAGTTGGTGTGTTGGATGAAAAAGGTTTTTTGTTATTTTATTGATTTGTTTTTTATTTCAAAGGAATTTAGGTGTGTATTTAAATATTGTGACAGCTGAGAAAAATATGCCAAAAATAAATAAAAATGTTAATAGAAGTGTTATGAATTTTTCAGAAATTAATTTGGAATTTTTTAGCATTTGAAATTAATTTTTAATTATATTGTTGGGGATTTGGAAAGAGTTTGGAATTTTAAAATGGGTAAAAATAGGTTTTTCTGAAAGTTACATGTTTAGAAAAATATGGCCATGGGTTGCAAAAATAAAAAGAAATTGTCCTAGATTTTTTTGTAATTTTTTAAGAATTTAAAGTGGTTTGTAATGATTTGTCTTGTATTTGGTCAATGTTTTCGTGTTTTTGTTTTGTGTTTATTTTTTTAATTAATTAATTGTTTGTAAATATGGGTTCCATGTAGAAAAATATGGTAAAGTGAAAAAGGAATGGAAAAAGGTCAAGGGGGGTGATATGAATTTTTTAGAATTTTTTTGGGGTATTTTTTTACTAATTTTAAAATGAATTTTTATACATTTTGTAAGTAATTTTGAATAAAATGGAAAATATGGAATTTTCTGGAATTTTTTAATAGGAATTTTCAGGGAAAAAATAAATTCTAAAATGGTGGGAAAAGGTTTTTGTAATTTTTGGTAAAGTGTCAATTTTTTTAATTGTTTAATTTGTTTTTCTAATTGTAAGTGTGTTGAATGGAGGTGTGGATTTTTTTTAAAAAAATGATATTCGGGATTTCAAAAAGGAATACCCGGACACATGTGATAGCTGCGCATGCATGAACCAGCACGCACCACCTCAATCGTCAAATTCAAACGCGCGTCCCGCGCGTGAACAATGGCTAAAAGATACTCCCGCGCAAACAACGCACATACAACTCTGCGCACACGAACGACAATCGGGGGAGGGTGAGGTGAAGCCAACGAGGATTGGGGGGTGGAGTCTGGTTAAGGGGGTGGGGTGCGAATGGGGGTTTAGGGATGTTTATGGGAGGAAAGAGGGGTAGTGAGGGTGGGGGGGTTAGTGGTGTGTGAAGGGGGGTTTGGGGGTGTGTGTGTGTATGGGTGGGAAGGAAGGGGTGTGAGGTGGGAAAGGGGTTTAGTGGGGGGGTTAATGGGGGTGGGGTTATGATTGTGACAGTGGGGGGAAGGGGGGCTTAGGGAGGGGGGTGTATGAAGTAGGTGGCAGGTGGAGGAGGGGAGGAGAGGGAGGTCAACGGCCACAGGGCGGCGTGTCGGCGGCCTGCACGGGCTGAAAGTGGAAGGCGGCGCGACGGCGGCCAACAGAGGGCGGCGGGCTCGTCCGGCGGCGGCAGGCTCGTCAAGCAGTCGGAGAGGACAGAGGGCGCGGGGCCAACAGAGGCGTAGGGCACCACGTGGCGTCACAGCGGCGTGGGGCAGCCACGGGTGTGGAGAAGAGGGAAGACCCAGCGGGGCGGTGTCGTGGACAGGGCGCAGGGCACTGTGGCCAGCGGGGTAGATGGTGCTGTGGAGGAGAGGAGGGAGGAGTAGGAGGGGAGGGAGAAGAAGAAGGATATGGAGGGGGGGAGCACACACGCAGAAGGAAGGGAGAGAGGGAGGGAGGCGGTTGGGGGGGGAAGGGGTCGGGGAGAGAGAAGGATGAAGGGTAGGGGGATAGGGAAGGGTGTGGGGGGAAAAGGGTGCCCAAGGGGGGGTGCCCAAGGGGGGGTGCCCAAGGGAGGGGATGGGCAGGGGTACCTATGGGGGGTGCCCAAGGGGGTGCCTCAGGGGAAAGGTAGGGGAAAGGGGGTCATGGGGTGGGGTAGGGTTGTGGGTGGGGTAGGGTAGGGTTAGTGGTAGTTGGCGGGGTAGGGGTTAGGGGTAGGGTTAGGGGTAGGGACCCAAAAAGGAGGCGTACCCCTCGTCCCGCGCGCGTGCGCGCGGCGAGGTAAAAAAATTTGCCGTGATGGGATTGAAAGGGCACCGGAACGTCGCGACGGGGCACGTGGAGGTGACCGAGGCACGTTAAAACGCGTAAAATTGAAAAAGGGCGCGTTCACGCGCAAGACGGGCGCGCGAAAACACATAAAAATAAAGAAAAATGAAGAACTCCCAATCTGATCATCAAAACGAAATGGCATAAAAACAAAAAGTAGGCAAGACGAGAGGGGGAAGACAAGAAAAATGTGCAACGGAAGTTCCGGGGGTAAAGGGCGGTCACGTGCAAAAAACACAAAAAACGAACCAAAAAACGCTAAAAATTAATATCGGGAGATCCATGCATCGGAACGAGGTGCAAGAAAAAGGAAAACTATGCAGAAAGACGTGCCCAACAATCCTATCACCTCAAAACATAGTTCTGACTGAGATAAGACACGTTCACGTGGAAAAAACCCAAAAATAAACCCGAAAATGAGATTGGAAATTGATATCGGACGAACCGTTCGCCGGAATGACATACAATAAGAAGGAAAAATCTCCGCAACAAGAAGTGGCACAGGGTTATCACATTAAACTGCAGTTCCGGTGGAAGTAGGAGGGGTTCACATGCAAAAAACTCCAAAAATACACCCGAAAACTCATTTAAAAATTAATAATTAATAATCCAAAAGTCAAAAGTGGGTGGAGGAAAAAGGAAAAAGGTAGGGCAAGGTGTGGTGGACACGACTGTCAAATCAAATTGGAATTCCGATGCAAACAGGGCAGGTTCACATGAAAAAATGTCAAAAAGACATACGAAAAAGTCTTGAAAAACCGAAAAATTAATCGTGGACAAACCATGCATCAAAAGGACTCGGAATAAAAAGGAAAAATATCAGGGAAAAAGTGGTTGTCAGGGCTATGACGTCAGATCACGGTTCCGAAGCAAGAAAAGTGCATTCACATGGAAAACCGGTGAATTTGTGCAAAATGCTTCAAAAATTAATAACTCAAAAACCGTACACCAGAACAGGGGTAGGTAAAAAGGAAAAATGGTCAGTTTAAAGAGACGAACAGGGCAATAAGGTTGGATTTGGACTTCGGTGAATGTAGGGTGCATTCACATGGCAAGACCTCAAAAGCAAGGAATGAAGGAAAACTGCAAGGGAACAGTCCCAAGGGTGGGTGGAACATGAACGGATGGGTGGGAAGGGACCCCATTAGGATAACAGCAAGGCATGGTATACATGCATGAGCAGGTTAAGGCATATGCAGAGGGGTAGGCAATGTAGACGCGCAGGGACGCATCCCCACACTTAAGACCTCAATGGATAGGGTTAACCGAGCAACAAGGACCTAGGACCATGCCACAGACCATCCACTAATGTCCCCACACTTAAAACATGACCGTCACGGAGAAACAGAAGGTGTAGGGTTAGAAAAACTTGGCCCATGTTGTTGAGGATCAAGGTTGAGTGTCAATGGCACGTCCTGTGTTGTTGTCGGCTTCTAGAGGTACCAAGGCATCTCCGCTGTACACGTCCTTCATAGCAGGGACTGTGCGGCAGCACCCAGGGAGGTAGTTGATGGAAGGAAGTGCAAGAAATTTATCGATGACGAGGGATATTGCACTCAACTCACAGTCACTCAAATGGAATGAAAGAACAGTCACTCGCCCCATGACTAATATCACTCGAGGAATAAGGATTGAAACCCATATCTCGTACTCGGTTGAGGAATTGACAAGGGGGGAATGGTGTAGAAGGAGTATGCCAGGGTGCATAGTTGATGGTGCATTAGTGCGTTCAACCCGTGTGGCATAAGTGCAAGGAGGAAAGCAAGGGAGCCTTACAATGCAGTGTACAGAATAGGGTGACATGTCTTATGTTAACGGTAGAGACCCATCCCCTAGGTGCATAGGGAAACGGGAACATACTTGACTCCAAGTGTCGTAACGTCCCTCAATCTCACCTCTCGGTAATTGATTGAAGAAACTCCAGTCACACTCAGCTCACCCTCTGTCTCACGCTCTGGTGATAAATACAGAAGGGCAGCCTTTTCCTGAAACCCGTTGATGTAATCCTCACGGTCACTTGTGCAAAGGTTGTATGCCTTGTGCCCATTTGATGGTGCAACGGTGCATCCCGCCCTGTGCCGGCGTACGGTGCGAGAAGGAAGCCCAGGGAGCTTATGGTGCAGTGCACAGAACAAATTGTGCTTTGTGCATTGAGAGGCCCATCCCGTGCGTGTAACACTTCATTCACACGACTCACCTCTCATTTGATTTGAAGGAAAAAGATTGGTCACTTGGCCCACCCTCTGTCTCACTCTCTGTGGATAGTTACAGAGGGCAACCCATGCTCACGTCCCCATCCGGTTAGGATGAAAGCTCACATCACTCGATTGTTTGTCGATGAAGATCGCGTCGTCAGTTGTTGAAGAGGCGTACCCAGGGAGGTAGCCATTAAATCGAACGTTGTGTTAGATAGGACATGTCGTCTGCGAGAGGACAGATAGACACTCTGCAGAAAGACCCAAGACACAGGGTACCAAGGGAGGTAGCTTTGGAATTGGATCCTAGGGATATCAATCAATGAATCCACTTTCTGGACTGCTGGGTGTTGCCACCTTTTCCACACCCAGCTTCTCGCCCAAGGGTGTTTACCACCTTTTCTTGGAACGAGGCCTGCTATGACAGGGAATTGCTTCCTTTTCTCTCATAACAGATTTGTTTTTTTTTTTCTCTTTTTTCGTGTTTTCTCCTATTCTGGAGGGTGTTTCCACCTTTTCTCGAAGAATAGGTCGGCATGACAGGGACCTAAGTCCCTTTCTCCCATGACCGATATGTATATTTTTTTCTTTTCTTTTTTCGAATTAAGCAAGGGAATGGTAGAGAGACCATTTGTCAGAACCAACCTCGCCACTGTCGAGGATAAGAGATCAAGGCTGGAGGGGGGATTTGAGGGGATAGAGGGTTGCATCCACTTCATCAGGAGTGACTAAAGAACGGCTATCAAAAGTAGCATCATAAGAAGTACAGTGCTGCGCCAATGAGGGAAAAGATCAAGTGACCGTAATTGTCAAGATCCCCAAGGAGGGAAGTACTTCTTTAGGCGATATCCATTAATCAGAAAGGGATCATCAGAGGCATCCATGGTCTGCACTTGGACAGAGCCATTAGGGTTGACTGCAAGTACCTTATAGGGGCCCATCCACCGTTGTTGGAGCTTGCCAAATCATGAATCATAGGCTAGGACCAAATCACCTTCTTGGAATTCCTTGTGCTTGATGAAGCTATCATGGTAAGCCTTGCGTCAAGCTTGCGTGGCTTCCATGCACTGTAGAGCCATCCTACGAATTTCTTGAGAGTGGCTATCAAAGAGCGTTTGGGGGACGATAGCCACTCTCAAAGAGGGTAATTCCAGTTCAACAGGAAAAACAGCTTCTGTACCATACACCAGCAGGAATGGCGTCTCTCATGTTGCTGCTTTATGGGAGGTTCTGTACGCCCAGAGGGCCTTTGTAAGTCGATCATTCCAATCATGATGATATGCGGCAATCGTTCTTGTCAGAATCGAGCAGAGGATGCGATTGGTGACTTCGACTTGGCCGTTGGCTCTGGGGTAATAAGGAGCGGACTTGCGATGGCGGATCTTATACAACTCTGTCAATTCTTCCATGACTTTATTAATAAAATGAGTGCCTCTATCACTTACCAGCTCTAAGGGGCTGCCAAAACGGGTGATGATATTCTCGTACATGAACAGGGCCACGCTGTTACCATCGTCCCGCTTTAGGGCTTTAGCTTCACACCACTTTGTGACATAATCTGTACATACGAGGATGTATCTGTTCTGTTTCCTTCTGGTGGGAGGATCAATCAGACCTACGAAGTCAATGCTCCACTTCTCAAAAGGCTTCAAAGGAAGGATAGGTTGCAGTGGCATGGCACTTGTCTTGGTAGGTTTCCCCATTCTCTGACAAGCATCACATCTTTTACAGTAATCATAGGAATCCTTGTGAATGGTAGGCCACCAATATCCTGCTAGTAGAGCCTTCCTGGCTGTAGCTTCTCCTGCAAAGTGGCCTCCACATGGCTCGTCATGGCAAGCCTTCAGAACAATCCCAATCTCATTTCCTGCAACACATCTTCTGAGCACTTCATCTTTGCCTTTCTTGTACAGTGCATCGCCTAGCAGGGTGTAGGGGGCTGATTCTAGCATAAGCTTCTTCCTTTCATGACTAGAAATACCAGGAGGGTACTGCTGGGTTGCCAATAGATTGGCAATGTCTGTATACCAAGGAGTTACAGTTTCTACCAAGAATAGGGAAGCATTAGGGAGGTCTGGGTCATTCTGCTCCTCGTCTGCAGTTTGTGGGATACGCGACAGATGATCAGCCAGAACATGGGAACGACCAGGCTTAGTAATCACCTCAAAGTCGAACTCCTGGAATAAAAGGAGCCATCTCATCATTCGTCCTTTCACATTTGCTTTGTTTATCAAGAAGGACAGGGCCTCATGATCCACATAAAATTTAAAGTGGGTGGATAGGAGTTAGTGGCGAAACTTCTCTAGGGCAAACACCATTGCCAAGCACTCCAGCTCTGTCACTGTATAGTTCCGTTCTCTATCAGTGACTTTTCGGCTTGCATAATAGATCGGTTGATCCAGGTTAGAGGAGCCCTTTTGGCAAAGAACTGCGCCTAAGCCTTCAATAGATGCATCCGTGTGTACATGGAACTCTTTCGTCCAATCAGGAGGTTGCAGAATGGGTGCCTTAATCAGACACTGCTTCAGAGTGTGGAAGGCTTTGTCACATTCTTCCGTCCAAGTAAACTCTGCATCTTTCCTCAGAAGCTTGTGCAAGGAGGTTGCCTTTGTTGCAAAATGGGCTATGAACCTTATGTAGTAACCCACATGGCCTAGGAATCCCCTCAACTGTTTGAGGTTGGTGGGTGCTGTCAGAGCTGCAATCTTTTCGATCTTTGCAAGGTCTGTTGATATCCCTTGTGCAGAGACAATGTGGCCCAACAAGACCCTAGAAGAGACCCCAAAGATGCTTTTGTCGGGGTTGAGGGAAATCCCATACTCCCGGCATCGGTCAAAGCATTGTTCCAGGTGTCCCTAGTGTTCACGGATCAAACTATAGACACAGAAGTCATCCAAATATACCTCAATGAAATCGTGCAGATGATTTTGGAATGCGGCCATCATGACTCGTTGGAAAGTAGCAGGGGCATTGCAGAGCCCAAATGGCATCACTCGGTAAGCGTAGGTCCCCCATTCTGTGGTGAAGGTTGTTTTGGACTGGTCTTCTTCTGCGATCTGCACTTGGTTGTATCCGTTGAATCCATCCAGAAGGGAATAAAGCTCATGTCCTGCCACTGTGTCCAATAGTTGGTCTGTGAAAGGGATAGGAAAGTGATCCTTCTTTGTCTTGGAATTCAACTTGCGGAAATCCACACATATTCGTAATTTTCCATTCTTCTTGGGTACAACCATGATGGGTGAAACCCATTCACTATTTTCCAGTGGATAGATGAACTCGGCTTCCAGAAGCTTCAGCAGCTCCGCTTTCACCAATGTGGAATAATTTGGGTTCATTTGCCTCTGTCGTTGCCGTGCGGGCTTGGCATCAGGTTCCAAGTCAATATGATGTTGACATATTGTGGGATCAATCCCCTTTAGGTCTTTATAGGACCATGCAAACACGTCCAAATTTTCTTTCAACAAGTTGTACAAGGTTGACAACTCCTCTTCTGGGAGGCTGCTACCCACCTTCAAGTGGCGTTCAATGCCATCTGCATCCACAAAGGTTAACTGCCTTTCACCTTCTACTTCACGGATGAAGGTCCCACGGACTGCTTCTGGATACAAATCCGACTCCTTCAAGGGAGTGGTGTCCTCTTCTGATGTCCCACTAGAACCAACTTCTTCTTTTGGTGGAGACTTAGGTTGCTCCTTAAGATGTTGTAATGGGATTAGGACCGTTTCGGGTTTGGTTTCAAAATTAATTACCTCTTGGCTTGAAGAATCCTCTTCTGAAGATGACACATCCAAGAACGTCACATAACATGGACCCTCTGATGCCTGTTGGGTTTGTGGGACTGGTGCTCGTTGGCACGGTGCATCATCATCATCTTTCTTTGGCAAGGATGGGTGAGGATGGCATGAGCCACTGTTGAAAGATGGCTTGTTCTTCTTAATCCATTTCTTATAAAGGTTTTGCATATAAGAAGATCCATTTACCAGACCAAATGGTACCATCGCCATTCTGTCCTATAGCATGAGCTCGTCTGCTTCTGATGCTTCTGGAACTTCTTCCTCAAATGTATCCTCTTCAGGTGGGATAGATTCTTCTGGCTCACTTTCATAACCTTCTTCGTCCATATCATATTCATCCTCTTCTGTCTCTGTCTCTGTCTCTGCTTTTGCTTCTGTTTTTGCTTCTGTCTCTGCTTCTGTCTTTGTTTCTGCTTCTGCTTCTGTATCTGTAGGAGCTCTGTAAGAGAAGAACAGGTTTTCTATTTCATCTTCTGTCTCTGTCTCGGCTTCTGCTATGGCCATGTAACAGGGAGAGCAATACATCCATGCTTCTATCTCACTATCAGAAGTGATTTCAGAAGTCATTCCCGGTTTAGGCAGGAAGTATTCACCCATTGATAATGGCTTTGCATCTTTTGGAAGTCGGCTTACAGTATCTGCTATTAAGGAACGTGCCACTGTTTTCTTAGGAAGGATCTGTTTGACAGCATCTTCGTCTGTTGATGTTTCATCTGTAGCCTCATTAGGGGAGTCAGAAGATAATTCCAAGGAGGTGGATCCATGTCCTTTTTGAGAACCATACAGTTTCAACACCACTTTGTTGGGTCCTCGTCCCAAGGTCAAAGTTCCTTTGAACCAATCCATCCTTGCTCTGGCTTCAAAAAGCCATGGTCTGCCCAGTAACAGAGGATAGGATGTACCATAAGAGTTTGGCTTCACCACCAAATAGGTTAGCCAATAATCTTTTCCAGCCACTGTAGTCTTCACATATGGAAGAATGCCCAAAGGCTTGATTCTACTCTGATCCGCTAGTCTGATGAGCCATTGGGTTGGTTGCACACCTTGTAGGCCTAGATCCTTCATTGTCACATCCGTCATAATGTTCACTGATGAACCACCATCAATCAGTGCATTTGCAATAAAGCAGCCTTCTATCCACACGCCAGTCTCTGGAAGTACCCGGATCTAGAAAGGCGTTAGCTACGTCCACTTCTTTGACAGGCTCTGGAGCTTTGTTGGACTTTGTCACTGTTGAGGGAGCAATCCTTAAACCATGTCTTCTTGTCAATATACTTTTGAACCTTTTCTGGCAACTGGGACACAACATCAATAATTGTCGGAATGTGAGGTTTGGTTTAAAGGTATCTAGATCTCTGACTAGATCGTATTCCTTAATAGGATCCACTGGCTTCTCTAACCGATTAGGGAATGGGACAACACCCATTTTCATTTTCCCTCTTTCTTCCAACAGAGGAATTATAGGAACTTCTTCTGCCACTTGTGGCACTTTCTCCTCTTCTGTCTCCTGGAACTCTGGTCCTGTCTCTGGAACTGTCTCTGTAACTCTCTGTGGCACTGTAGTGCTCTGTACGGCACTGTCAGGCTCTGTTCTGTTCTGTTTTTCTGGTGGAAGATTGAACTTCACTGTTCTGGCAGGAGGGTTATTTTCTTTCTGGATAGGTGATTCCTTCCACTTTGCACGAGTGATGGCAGCAACTTCCAATTCCACTAAATTGGAGGTAGGCTCTTGGGCCTTGGCCGGACTATCAGTAGCACTGTTTTTCACTGGGGCTGGGCTTGGACAATCTTTTGCAGTGTGGCCTTCTCCTTTGCATCAACTGCATAAGGGCTTGTAATCCACTGACCTTCTGGGATTTGGACAATTTGGTGAGATGTGTCCCTTTTCTCCGCATCTGTAACACTCCACTTCTGTTCTCTGGCCACCGCCAGACTATCTTCCTCTGTAACTTTGGGAGGGAAATCTTCTGGGTCCGAAATTAGGACCAAACTCTCTAGGCTTGGATCCAATATCTTGTGTTGTCATTTTGGATTCCAGCAAGTTGAATCTTGCGTCTTCTTCCTTCCTTCTCCTATCATGCATCTCTTTCAGAGAGCAAATGTCCTCTGTATGGTTCTTTTGCAAACAGTAGGAACAGAAGGCTCCAGGAATGGTTGGTTTTTGTGTGCATTCAGTGGCAAAATGGCCTGCTTGATGACACTTACCACACCAAGTGTTTGACCGCATCACATCTCTTCCTGCTCCTGCAACATTGGATATTCTAGCGGTATTCACTTTCAACGTCTGTAGTTGTTCTGTAATCACATCCATCAACTCCTTTTTTATGTTTGTAACTGAGTTGGATAAGTAATCCTTCAAGCTTTCTCCTCCGGAGGTACTAGCAGGAGGGTTTTGAGGAGTCTTTGTAATCACTGCATAAACCGGTTGGGCTGGTACAGAGGGGTCTCTATTCTGATTCCGATTCAGAGCTCCTGTTTGAACTGTTGGCTGTTGGCTCCAGTTGGTAGGGTTCCACTGTTGCTGCTGACTTGGCATTGAGGAAATTGGTTGGGACCATTGTTGTTGTGGTTGAACCACCATTTGAGGCATGGATTGTGGCCACTGTGGATTTGGTGCACTGTACTGTGATACTGGGGGCATCTGTTGGTAGGGGTAGGGAACAGTCCCTGGAACTGCATTTGGTGGATACATCATTCCTGGCATCAGAGGAGGTAGGACTCCTCTTCCTTGTTGAGATATCGAGCTCCACTCGTGATACGCCAGGGTGACCGTTGTGTATTTATGTCACTGACTTGTCAGTTGCAGATGCGGTTGGTACACCGCCCATGAATAATAGCTACATGATAGCTATCCTTATCTACTCTAGTTCGTGGCTCAGTTAGTATGTCACCTTAGTTAGTTGAGTTTGGTTTGAGACCCATATATAGGGTTCTTCTATTTCTTTGTACTAGAGTACTTTTGGCTTACACAACTAAGAAGAGGAAAACTGTTTTCAGCCTCCACCCTTGTGTGTCTTCCCCCATTGTGCAAGCAAGAAAGCTTCAAGCGAGACTCCTTCCTTCTCTCCCACAATCTTGACATGGTATCAGAGCCTTGTTCGTGGTAAGGAGCTCAAGAAAGCAAGCCAAGCTCGCGGTGTTTTGGTAAGAGGAGCAGTGTTGCTTTCATTTTCTGTTTCGGGAGCAAATCTCTGCAGGTAGCACAGCCGGAAAGTGTAGGAGTGCATTGTCTCAGGTTGAGACGCCCTTCGCGGTGAAGCAAAAGGGCAGTATATGCTGCGGGCGAGGGCTTTAGCCCTCGGCGACCTTGTTTTTTTGATTTGAGGCCATTTCGGGGCCTATTTTGGAGGCGAAAGTTTTCTGCACGCACTCAGGAAAAGGCCCAGTTTTATGCTGTGTAGCCACTGTTCTACAGATCGGTGAATAGTTACTGTAAAAATTGCATTGTATGCCTGTGCACAGAGACATTGGGAGTTACAGAATCATCCCTGTTTCCTGTTGATGCAAAATCGTCACTAGGAAGTGACTGTGTGGTCAAATACCACTTTCGTCAGTTTTGCAGATTTGCCTTTGTGAGGCTGAAGTTGTATTGTTTGCAGTGACAGAATTTTTTGCAGTGTTCTGTAATGGCATCTGATTCTCTCTCACAGATTGTCACTGAAAAGCTTGACAAGAACACCTTCCAAGCATGGAAGTTTAGAATGACGAATTTCCTTATGGGAAAAGGATATTGGGAATTTGTTGCAGGAAATTAAGAAGAACCAGTTCTTCCTGATGTTCCCAATCAACAGCAAATGCAGGCATTCAAAACATGGCATGAGAGAGCCAGGAAAGTTATGTATTGGCTGTCTATCAGCATTTCAGACTCTATGATTGTGCATATTCAGGATGCAAGTACGCCAAAGGAGGCATGGGATACTTTGTCAAAAATGTATAGCACAAATACGCAAGCCAGGAAAATGCAGCTCAAGCAAGAGTTGCATAATGTGCAAAGAGAAAATATGAGCATCAATGACTACCACATGAAAGTGAAGAAGATTGCAGATGCACTTGCTTCCATCGGATCGCCAGTGGAAGATGATGATTTAGTTTCTGTGACCTTGAATGGTCTAGGAAAGGATTATGCACAGTTTCGGACATCCATTTCAGTTCGTGAAAGATTTCCTGATTTTGAGGAGCCGATTGCTCTTCTAATTTCTGAGGAGCAAAGAAATGGTGGTGCATCTTCTTCAGGAGGAACTTCAAAAGAACATGTCTTCTACTCAAATGCTGGAAGAGGTAGAGGCAGAGGTAGAGGAGGCCGATTTGGAGGCCGTGGTAGAAATCAGAATATGCAGCAAACTCAAGAAAACCAGTCCTATGGAGGAGGACGTGGTAACTCTAGAGGCAGGGGGAGCCAAAGAGGTCGTGGTGGATGGCAAAGAGGCCAAAATGCAAACAGTAATGTTGAATGCTACTATTGTGGTAAAATGGGTCATATGGCTAAAGACTGCTATAAAAAGCAGAATGACATCATGAATGGAAAACTGCAACAAGGGAATTATGCATCTTCTAGCAGACAGGGTGATGACAGAAATGAGCATTTATTCATGGTGCAGCACATGAACAATTCTATGACAAGTGCAGAAGAAA